>NW_018232796.1:20402-22884 GCF_001263595.1 Phalaenopsis equestris | reverse complement strand
GATCATTTAATTTTAATAAACTTCCAAATTTTAATAATTTAGAAATTTATTAATCTTAATTAAGAAAGTGAGATTGGTTACCAATTAACCCCTTTGTGTTTTAAACATCAAACAAATTGATTAGGATTAGAGGTTACCTATTTTCCCTCCTTGAATTAAGCCTAAATGTTAATTAAGGCAAAATTTCCAAAATTACACATTTACCCCTAAGGCTCTAACACCTCATAATTTGTCAAATTCAATTCAAATGACTTTGAAATTTTTATCCTACCTCATTCATGGGTCAATTAAGATATCAGATGAGAAAATGTGATTTTTCAAAATTTAATTTAATTTATATAATTTTTTTCATGAAAATAAATAGGATTTTTCAAAGAAAATTCCTAATTTGACCAAGGTAAATTTCAATCCCTTGAAATTTTTATTGGAGGTAGACCTAGACCAGATAAGCCTTTGGATTAAATTTCATAATTTTTTGAATTCTCTGTGATTTATTAGAATCATTTTAAATTGTTGACTATTTAATAAAAGTAAAATATTTTAGGTAGTTAAAATTAAGTTTTATATTTTTGAAAAATCTCATTAATGTCAGAGAACTCAAAAAAATTATTTTAGTGTAAACTCTTTTTTTAGCCTTTTAAAAATTATTTTCAAGCTTTAAAATTCAATATCTTTATTTAGAAAATCAGGAAAAATATTCTAATTGTTCCTAAGTTATTAGGAAGCAATTTAGAACATTTCCATGAGTTTTATTATTTTTGTGATTTTTATGGATTTTTAATTATTCAAATATTTAAAATAGGCTAAAAAAATCAAGTTTTTATTTTAAATGTCATTTTATTTTTAATAAATACCCCTGATATCTTAATTAAAATATTTTGTTTTTTTTAATTTTTAAAAATCCTTTAAATGCAAATAGTGATATTTATCTTTAAAAATCAATTTAAGTTGTCAAACAAACTCAAAATATTTTGAATTTTTTATGATGAGTTCTCTGGATCATAAACCATTGTGGGGATCAAATATTGAGTCATTTAAATGTTTATATTTTCCAAAGTTAATTATCTTAGTGATTTAGTATTTGCAAAATTTAAGTACATTTTAAATGACTTGACCCATGAAATTATTTCCAAAGGTTTCTCTAGTCATGGTGGGTGGACCTTCCAAAATTTTCTTAGGATTTTATAATCAATATGCTAATTTCCATGATTATTTTGAAGAAATAATGTGGAATAACTTGAAATATGGATCTCTGTATAGGAACCTCTCTGACTTTGGAAAAATCAGAGGATGTTTCCCTTGATAGTGGCTACAACATGCCAAAATTTCAAGCCAGGATGATGTGCCAATATGCTTGGAGAATCAAATGATTCAAAACATTGTTTAATTAATTAAAAAATAAATATGCATAATATGGTCTTGAAATTTATTTCACATTATTATCCTTTGTTCAATGAGCAAGAGGGTATTTTTATTTTATTTTTGTGATTTTTCTACACAAAGTTATGAATTTTCTAAGTTAAGCGTATTTATATAAATAAGAAAAGCCCTATTTATCTATTTAAACCGCGCGTACTGACTAGATCCTAGGCAGCTCCGAAAGCATGCGTGGCGTGCTCTGGTTGGACGCCGTCATCCACATAGCTTGCTGACTCGGCCCGCTGTTTATGTCCTGAAGCGTTGTCCGGCTTGATCCCCCCCATCCATTTGATACACGCTTGATCAGACGGCTCCCCGTCATCGTCCCCGATAGTATGATCCCGTGACCGTCCACACTAAAACCCTAAGATCTCAGCATAGTCTCAACCAAATCACCTCAGGTTTGATCCTATGGACTCGTCTAAGTGAGACGAACACATCCATACAATTAATGTACCATAAAATTGAACCTAAGTAAATGGGGAATCAAAATGAGCTCGGGAGAAAGAGGAGTTTTATACCTTTGCTCTGAGAAGGGAGGCTTCAATTAGAGGTTCTCGGCACGTTCGTTGGGGTCCAAGGAAGCTAGGGATTGAGTCCCTGGTCTTAGTGTAAGGCCTAGGTATGAATTCGATCACGGGTGGATTTGGGTGATGGTCTAGAGCTATGATAGAGGCTCTGTGGGAGGGGGATTTGATGGGGTTTTGGCCTCTTTCACTCTTGTGAAGGTGTGGGTGAAGTTAATTTGAGTTTTGTGGACTATGGAGGAGTATTGGGCCCTGTCCTGGTTTCCGGCAAGGTTTCAAGCTTAAAATTGAGCTCCGGCAATGGGAATGGGTGAGGGAAAATGGTCGAAATGCACTGAGGGGATCTTAGGGAAGCTCTGTGTGAAGTTTGGAGAGGCCTCTCTAGGACAATTTCAGCACACCTCCCATGGTCGTGGGAGGTGAGTTTTTATAAAAATGGTCATGGGGTGGCTCTCAGGGCATAAGTTTTGGTGCATTGTGGTGCTTAGGTGGAGGGCAGAGGAGCTCTTCAATTTGATTTGGATGAGCTGGCCTCT
>NW_018232796.1:19551-19949 GCF_001263595.1 Phalaenopsis equestris | reverse complement strand
GATGCCAATTTGGAGGTTAAGGCAATCAATTGGGTGAAATTTGGGGACTTAGCCAATTTGGGGCTAAATTTGGCAATTTTGGATTTAGGCCAAAATCAATTGGATTTGAAACTTCACCAAGGTCAATTGATGGTTTATTTTGATGTATAGGAATGTTATCAAGATTTTTCAACATTAATTGAGGCCAATTGACTAGGCTATGGGTTCAATTTGGTAAGATTAGGTCATATGGTCAAGATTGGGGTTTTGACCCAAATCAAAATTGGGCTCAAATCATGGACCACATGAGCTTGGATTTGGTTTATTTTGGTCATATAGGATATGAATTGGGGTCAATTGAGATCGAATTGATGGACATTTGAGTTGGATTTGGGGAAATTTGGGTCTTTAAAGGAAAA
>NW_018232796.1:18466-19364 GCF_001263595.1 Phalaenopsis equestris | reverse complement strand
AAGGCCAAGATGGGTATTTTGGTAAAGTTGAGGTACCAACCATCACCAATAAGCCATGGACCAATGGAAATCCCATTTTGGGTCCTCTACGTAGTGGTCTTAGCTAAACCATAGCCCTAAGCTGGTAGGTTTAGGGGACCTTCTACATGAGTATCGCAAAAGATCAAGGGATCTAGGCTAGAAATTTGAGTTCAGGGTTGTCAGTGATTGTGGGTGCAGATAAGTGTAGTGAGTGCCTTAGCTCCAGACCAACACCCAAGGTCAATCCTAAGGTATCCTAAGGGTGACTCATCTTGAGTTTCCCCCACAATGACCCCACCTACTAAGTATTTAGAGGTTGAGAGCAACATGTGGAACCTCAAGCTGTGTAGAGAAGAGTTCGGAATTTCTAATGGTGAGAGTTCCATGTCTAGTTTTCTAAGAATAGTCAGTGGGAAAATCCTATGGCTAGACCTTAGGCTACTAAAAAGGAAAAGCTAAACCTCAACAAAGAATGAGGTCAACAAATGGACCCCCAATAGGGGTGGTGTGCTGGGCAAGCACACCGCGCGTATTGGCGTTGCCGACGAGATCAACAAAAACTAATACAAACTCCTAAGTCAACAGACCCGAAAGTATGTGAAGAGTTGTGTGTGTGATTTGTTTCTGTCGGGAATTAGCAGGTGATCGTCTGGTTGAAATCAAGGAGTAGAGACTCTCGCTGGGGGTCGGAGAGTGGACTTTGAGTTATGAAACTTCAAAGATTTCTGAAGGATGGGAGTCAGAATGTAAGTGTTAACTCCGAGGTGGGAATTGAAATTCAGGTATCAATTTAAAGAGAGAGAGAGAGAGAGAGTTGGAGTGTAAGGACCGACCTCGAACGTAATGAATCAGAAATGTAGGACTGATTTAGAAATGA
>NW_018232796.1:15537-16516 GCF_001263595.1 Phalaenopsis equestris | reverse complement strand
TAGACCCTAGGCTATTAAAGAGGAGGAACTAAACCTCAACCAAAATTGAGGTCAACAAATGGACCCCTAATAGGTGCGGTGTGCTGGGCAAGCACACCGCGTGTATTGGCGTTGACCGACGAGATCAACAAAAAAACCAATACAAACTTCTAAGTCAACAGACCCGGAATTACGTGTAAAGTTGTGATTTGTTTCTGTCGGGGAGTTAGCAGGTGATCGTCTGCTTGAAATCAAGGAGTAGAGACTCTCGTTGGGGGTCGGAGAGTGGACTTTGAGTTATGAAACTTCAAAGATTTCTGAAGGATGGGAGTCAGAATGTAAGTGTTAACTCCGAGGAATTGAAATTCAGGTATCAATTCAAAAAGAGAGAGAGAGAGAGTCGGAGTGTAAGGACCGACCTCGAACGTAATGAATCAGAAATGTAGGACTGATTTAGAAATGAAAATTGAAATGTAGGTCAATTCTCAAAAGAAATTGTTGGAATGTAAGTACCGACCTCGAATGTAATGAATCAGACGTGTAGGACTGATTCAGAAATGAGAATTGAAATGTAGATCAATTCTCAATACAAAGCGTTAGAATTTAAGGACCGACCTCGAATGTAATGAATCAGAAGTGTAGGACTGATTCAGAAATGAGAATTGAAATATAGGTCAATTCTCAAAAGAAAGTGCCAGAATGTAAGGACCGACCTCGAATGTAATGAATCAGCAATGTAGAACTGATTCAGAAGTGAGAATAGAAATGTAGGTCAATTCTCAAAAGAGGGTGTCGGAATGTAAGGACCGACCTCGAATGTAATGAATCCACAATGTAGGATTGATTCAGAAATGAGAATTGAAATGTAGGTCAATTCTCAAAAGAAAGTGTCGGAATGTAAGGTCCGACCTCAAATGTGAAGTATCAGAATTTAGGACTGATTCGGAAGTGAGAATTGAAATGTAGGTCAATTCTCAAAAGAAAGTGTCGGAATGTAAGG
>NW_018232796.1:9924-15161 GCF_001263595.1 Phalaenopsis equestris | reverse complement strand
TGAGAATTGAAATGTAAGTATCAATTTGAAGATGCAAGGGTCGAAATTTAGGTATCGACCTCAAAATGTGAGAATCAAGATTTAGGTATTGATTCGAAGATGTAAGAATTGAAATTTAGGTATCAATTTGAAGATGTGAGAATTGAAATGTAGATATCAATTCGAAGATGAAAGGGTCAAAATTTAGGTATCGACCTCGAAATGTGAGAATCAGGATTTAGGTACTAATTTGAAGATGTATGAATTGAAATTTACAAAGAGATTGTGGTGTTGAATTTGCTAAAGTGTATTATGTGAAAAGGTTGATCTTGTTGAAGAAGATTTCTAGAGTTTTGTGAGTTTTTTTTGTAGAATGTGAAATTCTGCGAGGCTGAGTAGCGAGTTAACATAGATAACGATGAGTGTGCTGCGCGCACGAAGAGTAGGAAATTTCGAAAACAGAAGAATCTACTCAACAGGTTTGTTTTGTTTTCTTGTTGTTTTTATCACAATTTAATTTTTCAAAATGCGTTTTTTAAAGTTTTAATTTTATTTGGTCGATTTCCAAAAAGATATTTGTTTTCTTATTCACTCTTTTATGATTATTTTTCATTTGTGTTTTGTTTTTTGTTGAAGATTTGTTGTTTCATTCTTTGTTCATTGGAATTCCGAACCATCACATGGTTCGCGGCTTTCATCCATCGCACAAAAAGGCAATTGACAAAAAGGCACAATTTGAGAGAAATTTCCATTAATCTGCTTCAATAAAGATGCTTCAGATCAAACATAGGCTAATGCCTCAAAAGGTACATCAAGTAATCCATGCTGAAATACACTGAGAACCCTTTCATGATATGAGTACATCATAGAATGAATACATAAGATACATGTCATGCTGTTAAAAGAAAGTAAGTGAACCCTTTGTGCCTGGTATGTTGAGCTCCTGATCAAGCAGACCTTCTATGGCACGCTTCAGGATAAGAGTTTCCTTTGCATGTACTTAGAGGTACAACCTTCTCATAGCTCGTAAGGAAACAACTCCTCCAATTCTGGGTCCTGCTGGAATCCATATGGTATTTTACTGTCATCCATTCTGCGGAAGGTTACAGACACCCTACGGTGCCATACTCCTGGGATGCAGTGCTTGGCAACGTCTGCCCCGTTGCCCTTCAGGACAACCCGGCTGGAAGAGGAATCTCTACAGCTCCTCTGAATTTGCCAGGGCCGACTATATCGATTTATTATCTAAATACAATATTGCTTTTACTCATGAACGAGACCGTGCAGAAAGGCCTCACAAAATCATGATGGTCGATGTGTGGGGGAATGCAGTCACCTTCTTCATAAATGTTGATGATGCAACTGTTAGGTTAGGAATGCAGGTAGCGGGTAGAATATTCCACTTAACCATTCTCTTGATCATCCATTTTATCATTGGTGGCAACGGATCCACTTGATTGTATCTGAGGATCCCAGGCGAATTCCTCTGTCTGTCGTTCGTAAAATTGTAGCAATAGCCGCATTGGATGGTGATTTTTCCCTTTCCCCGCTTTAGGTATCATCCATTTATCGATAACATGGGTCGTTCACCCCGGAAGTCCACTAACTGGTAGACTCCTCCTATATAGGCTTTTTCAACGACAAATGGTCCCTCCCAAGTTGGCTCGAACTTCCCATCTATTTTGCGGCAAGCAAAAATAGGTCTTTTGAGCACAAGTACGAGGTCACCAATTTTGAATGTCCTTGGGCGGACCAATTTTTCATGGGCATGTACCATCTTTTCCTGGTAGAGCTCCAAATGTTGTTGTGCTTCCAATCAATTTCCCTCGAGACTCTCCAGTTCTTCAAGTCTGAGTTGTGCACAAATGTGAGAATTGAAATGTTGGTATCAATTCAAGAAGAAAGGGTAGAAATTTAGGTATCTATCTCGAAATGTGAGAATTGAAATGTAGGTATCAATTTCAAGAAGAGAGTCAAAATTTAGGTATCGACCTCGAAATGTGAGAATCGAGATTTAGGTACTGATTCGAAGATGTAAGAATTGAAATTTAGTATCAATTTGAAGATGCAAGGGTCGAAATTTAGGCATCGACCTCGAATGTGAGAATCAAGATTTAGGTATTGATTCAAAGATGTAAGAATTGAAATTAAGGTATCAATTTGAAGATGTGAGAATTGAAATATAAGTATCAATTCGAAGATGAAAGGGTCAAAATTTAGGTATCGACCTCGAAATGTGAGAATCAGGATTTAGGTACTAATTTGAAGATGTATGAATTGAAATTTACAAAGAGATTGTGGTGTTGAATTTGCTAAAGTGTATTATGTGAAAAGGTTGATCTTGTTGAAGAAGATTTCTAGAGTTTTGTGAGTTTTTTTTGTAGAATGTGAAATTCTGCGAAGATGAGTAGCGAGTTAACATAGATAACGATGGGTGTGCTGCGCGCACGATGAGTATGAAATTTCGAAAACGGAAGAATCTACTAAACTGGTTTGTTTTATTTTCTTGTTGTTTTTATCACAATTTAATTTTTCAAAATGCGTTTTTAAAGTTTTAATTTTAATTGGTCGATTTAAAAAAAGAAATTTGTTTTGTTATTCACTCATTTATGATTATTTTTCATTTGTGTTTTGTTTTTTGTTGAAGATTTGTTGTTTCATTCTTTGTTCATTGGAATTCCGAACCATCACATGGTTCGCGGCTTTCATCCATCGATCCATCGCACAAAAAGGCAATTGACAAAAAGGCACAATTTGAGAGAAATTTCCATTAATCTGCTTCAATAAAGATGCTTCAGATCAAACATAGGCTAATGCCTCAAAAGGTACATCAAGTAATCCATGCTGAAATACACTGAGAACCCTTTCATGATATGAGTACATCATAGAATGAATACATAAGATACATGTCATGCTGTTAAAAGAAAGTAAGTGAACCCTTTGTGCCTGTTATGTTGAGCTTCTGATCAAGCAGACCTTCTAAGGCACGCTCCAGGATAAGAGTTTCCTTTGCATGTACTTAGAGGTACAACCTTCTCATAGCTCGTAAAGAAACAACTCCTCCAATTCTGGGTCCTGCTGGAATGCATATGGTATTTTACTGTCATCCATTCTGCGGAAGGTTACAGACACCCTACGGTGCCATACTCCTGGGATGCAGTGCTTGGCAACGTCTGCCCCGTTGCCCTTCAGGACAAGTACTGAACTGACTGGAAGAGGAATCTCCACAGTTCCTCTGAGTTCGCCAGGGCCGACTATATCGATTTATTATCTAAATAGAATATTTCTTTTACTCATGAACGAGACCGTGCAGAAAGGCCTCACAAAATCATGATGGTCGATGTGTGGGGGAATGCAGTCACCTTCTTCATAAATGTTGATCATGCAACTGTTAGGAATGCAAGTAGCTGGTAGAATATTCCACTTAACCATTCTCTTGATCATCCATTTTCTCATTGGGGGCAACGGATCCACTTGATCGTATCTGAGGATCCCAGTAGGATTCATCTGTCTGTCGTTCGTAAAATTGTAGCAACAGCCGCATTGGATGGTGATTCTTCCCTTTCCCCGCTTCCATTTCTTTGGCTCGGAATATGTTCTCTCCATGAGAAGACCCGCTCGACCTCTGTCTTTTATATCGAATATGCAGTCCAGAATGTTTCTTTCATCAGTTTCAGAGAAAACCCTAGTATATAGCTCCAGGCCTTCCAATATATTTATGAACTTTCCCTGAACCTCTTCATAGAACTCGAATTCTCTTTTATTTACTTTGCTTATTTTGAAGTATTCTCCCATGCTGGGAGTTGGCAGCTGCCGTGGGCGTTCCTTCCTTTGGGCCTCGGTCAGAACCCAAACTGGCGTTGGTCAATCCGGAATATGAGATTCAGCCTCTAGTGGGATGTATGATCCTGGGCTCCATGGTGCGCGCTGATCCGTCTCTAGTGGGACATACGGTTCATTTTCCATGATGTCTGGAGTATGAGACTCGTTGGTGCTTGAAGTGTATTCCTATAATGTACTGAAACGTTGTAGATGCAGAACATTGCAGTCCAGGCATTCTACAAATGTGCATGTAACTGAGGTCCCGGCTGGTACCTCAACGTTGCATGTTGGGCAACCTCTGCATAAGATATCTGGAACTGGGAGTATATCTGATTCTGTCACAAATCCTGACTCTTCATCGGTAGTGGGCAGGCTGGCAGAAGTTTCTCTCAGAACTGGGTCATAAATATGTCCTTTAGGAATCGGGGTAAGAAAACTGCTCAAGTCTCTCTAGCACTTGTGTTCCTGTGGCAGAAAGGCTCTCTGTTTCTTTCGGCTTGCATTTCTTCGTTGCGTCCTGTAGAGCGGAGTATTCGGTAGTTGTTCCCTACGGGCGGCTATCAGGCCCCTTGCTGGTGTAGCCACCATGGAGGGCAGACGGGTGGGACCCTCCTTCGGTTTCCCTCAACAGTGAAGGTAGTCCCTCCTTTTCTTTTTTGCTGACTACGTCCATTAGCGGACCCACGTAGTCCACATCAACCTGGTTGAAATCCATGTTGAAATCTATGACACCTCCTTGTGGCACCATCTCTTCATTCAATGCGAGGTTCCAGCTGTCCTAGAAGGCAAAGATCAAGATCAACCTCTGTCCTGACATTTTTCTGCAGACGACAAGAAAAACGTCAGTGGGCCGAAGCTTGGCATGAACAAGAACAAAACAAAGTATTCATTAAAGTAAATTTTAGTTTGTTTTGGTGAAAAGGATTATTCATTTAATGTGTGAGTTTTGTTTAATTTAGTAAAGTATTTAAACTGAAAAGTAGAAAAGAGAACGTGTTAAGTTCAAAAATTTTCTCAAAATTTTCATTGTATTGAGGTTAATTACAAAATTTAGACCCGGTCATAGATATTTGGCCACATAGATAACCCTAAAACAATCAAAGTTTCAAAGTTTCAAAGAGATTAGAGGCAAGTGGAGTTAGGCGGCATCAGGTTGCGTAATAGGTTTTCAGGTATCATCCATTTATCGATAACATGGGTCGTTCACCCCGGAAGTCCACTAACCTGTAGGCTCCTCCTATATAGGCTTTCTCAACGACAAATGGTATCTCCCAAGTTGGCTCGAACTTCCCACCTATTTTGCGGCAAGCAATAATAGGTCTTTTGAGCACAAGTATGAGGTCACCAATTTTGAATGTCCTTGGGCGGACCAATTTTTCATGGGCTTGTACCATCTTTGCCTGGTAGAGCTCCAAATGTTGTTGTGCTTCCAATCA
>NW_018232796.1:7890-9841 GCF_001263595.1 Phalaenopsis equestris | reverse complement strand
GGCGACTCTGAGAGATGGTGTCTGGATTTCTAGCGGTAGCACAACCTCGGTCCCGTACACAAGCATATAAGGTGTACACTGAGTGGGAGTCTTTAAAGTCGTCTGGTAGATCCACAAGGGTTCTAACAGTTTATTATGCCAATCCCTCTTATTTTCATCCAGCGTTTTCTTCAAAATCTGTATCAGTGTCTTGTTGAAAGCTTCAGCCAGACCATTTGCTCTGGGATAGTAAATTGTAGAGTATCTCCAATTTATCTCATGTCTTCTCACAAAATTGTTGATCTTTGTGCTTTTGAAAGTTGTCCCATTATCAGAGATTATTCTTTGCGGTACTTCGAAACAGTAGACAATTTGTCTTTTGAAAAATTGAAGGACGTGCAGTGTTGTAACCTCACGTAACGGCACCGCCTCTGCCCATTTGGAGAAGTAGTCTGTAGAGGGAAGTATAAACCTATGTCCTTTAGAAGATTGAGAAGATGGAGGGTCTATCGGACCTATTATGTCCGTGCCCCAACACTCGAATGGCCACGAGGCAACAGTTGGGTGCAGCACATTCGGAAGCTGGTGTAAGACCACCCCATGCACTTTGCATTGGTAACATGTTCTGACTGTATCCATGCAATCACAAATCATTGCTTAACACATCATAGCCATGAACACCCTCACATTTTGTATTATATTGAAACATTCAGAAGTTAACCCTTCTATCTCTAACATCGCACAACCGTGTGTTCACATTAAGAAAATGCTCAAACACCGTAGCCACATTTGGTCGAACGATCTTCTGTAGAGAACATTTCCCACCAAGGCGTAAGACATGGCCCTTCTTGTGATGTGGTGCGCCTCAGACTTGTCCTCCGGCAGCTTTCCAGTATGCAAATATTCTATTAATGGCTTGCGTCAATCTATGTTGATGTCTGCAACTCTATTTATTGTTTCTTCTTTTCCAAGTTTGTGTAGAGTTTCAAAGTTGTTTCGAGACAAGACTCGTCTTCCTTGCACCGTGACTTCGATGGAATCCTCTAGGGGACATGTCATTTCCCTAGCGATTTTTTCTAGAGAGTCGGCATGAGCATTATCTCCACGAGGAATTAGGTAGAAAGTGACCTGAGGAATCTATTCTAGGAGCTTCATTGTGTACTGATGGTACTCTGCTAGTCTTGGTTTCAGAATTTTGTATTGTACGGTGACCTGCTGGATGACAAGTTGAAAGTCACCATAAATGGCAATGTTTGTTATATCCATTGAAATTGCCAATTCCAATCCGGTGATTAAGGCTTCATATTCTGCTTCATTGTTAGTGCATGGCTCTGTCAGGTGGTATGAGAACCTCATCATGCTCTTATCTGGCGTAATAAAGATCAAACCGATCCCTTCCTTGCCTGGTATAACTATGCCTGATCCTTTATCTTTCCTGGCTGACAAAGCACCATCGAAGTACATTTCCCAGCGTTGCACACTAGAAAATTCCATTTGTAGTATTTGCTTGTCTGGTAACTCGTCGTTGAGAGAGGACCTAGCTGGCAGTGGGTGTGCAGTGAGAAAGTCTGCTAGTATCTGTCCCTTGATAGCACAGAGGGGAATAAAAGTTATATCAAATTGCAATAAGATCATTGACCATCTCGCTAAACATCCGGAAAGTATTGGTCGAGTCATCAAATATTGCAATGAATTACCTTTCGAAATTAGAGTTATCCTATGAGAAAGCATGTAATGTCTAAGCTTTTGGGCAGCAAAAATTAATGCCAGACAATGCTTCTCAATAGGTGGATACTTTATCTCCGTCGGTATTAGACGACTACTCAAGTAGTAGAGTGCATTTTTTCCCTCCTCATTGATTTGGGCTAAGAGGGCTCCGAGAGAGTCATCCAAAGCCGCGGTATAAAGTATCAACGGTTTTCCCGGGATAGGGGCTGTCAAAACAGGAGGTGTCATTAAATATTGTTTAACG
>NW_018232796.1:6385-7619 GCF_001263595.1 Phalaenopsis equestris | reverse complement strand
ACCAAAGGCGCACTTTAAGGGATTCATTTTAAGGTTATATCGTCATAACCGTTCAAACACGATCCTCAAATCGTACAAATGGCTTATTTTTCATTTACTTTTGATGACCAGATCATCCACGTAGCATTCTACTTGATTATGGATGAGGTCGTAAAAAATCTTTGTCATAGCACGCTGATATGTTGCTCCGGAGTTCTTTAGGTTGAACGACATCACTGTGTAGTAGAAAATTCCAATTTTCTGAAAGCTGTAAGTGCTGCATCCTCGGGAGCCATCTTGATTTGGTTATACCCAGACGATCCTCCCATGAAGGAGAAAATTTCATGTGTTGAAACGATACCCACCATCATTTCCGATATAGGTAGTGGAAACTCGTCTTTTGGATATGCTTTGTTCAAATCTCTGAAGTCGACACAAATGCGGATCTGTCCATTTTTCATTTTAACAGGTACAATATTGGCTAACCACGTGGGGTATTGCTCTTCTTTAATTAAGTTGGCATCTATCAATTTCTTTACCTCAGCGATGACTTGTTGTTCTATTTGAAGGCGCATTCTCCTTGGGGCTTGTTTTACTGGGGTTATATTCCTGTCCACCCTAAGTTTATGGACTGCAACATTTGCTGATAGTTCTGGCATTTTATCGTAGCTCCATGCAAAGCAATCTTTGAATTCTGTTAATAGTTTGACCAATTCTAGAGATTCTTCGTCATCAAGTAGAGAACTTATAAATGCAGGTCGGGGCCGTTCGTCAGTACCGAGGTTAATTTCTTTCAATTCTTCGATAGTGGATTTAATTTCTTCCTCAAATTTTGGCAAAGCATCTTCTATTGGTTGATCGGTAGAGTCATCCTCTACATCAAGGCAATCCTCTTCTGACCCACCAGTAACAACCATGCAAAATTCAGAAACATCAACTGGTCCAACTGTACCAAATCCTAGAGCTTCTTTTGAATTTTGAGTTCGGCTTTTAGCATTCCATAGTTTTTCAAAAAGTTCAAATTTATCTTTTGGCATTTGTTTTGGTAAGTGTCCCTATTGAATTAACTTTTGAACAGAATGCGAGAAGTAACCAAAAGGCAATTCCATTAATTCATTAGAATCAACATCCAAATTTACATGTTTTTCAAGCTCAGTAGAGTTGGAAGCACGGTAAAATTTGATCGGCTTTGAAATAACACTACGAACTTCCGTGACTTCAAAACTCTCGACCTTTTGAGGGAGAATCGGAGGCA
>NW_018232796.1:5835-6340 GCF_001263595.1 Phalaenopsis equestris | reverse complement strand
ATATTCATTCTTCTCTATATCTTCTAGGGATATCTCATACTGAGGTTTCTTCTGCTTCGTCATCATTATTTCATCTTCGGAACTATCTTCATCACCAATGTTGATGGTTGGCCTTGTCCGTTCATCAATTAAATTGGTTTTTCCTCGTCCACGCCCCCCGGCTTTGACCACGGGTGCGCGAACTAAAAAACCTCCACCAACTTGTTGCAAAAGTGTGGTGGAAGATTGCTGAAGCAGAGTTGAATGACCTCCTTTTTGTAATTTTTCTAAATCTTCACTTTTATTTGCGAAAATTTCGGGTGCGAGAAGACAGTCTTCTTTGGAGGCGCGTAGTAAGCAGCATCTTCATGGATACCAACTTTTTCTACTGTAAATGGTTGTAGATCTCCCTCGATGCAATTTTCCTTACCATCTTTGCGGTATTTAATGCACTAGTGTAGGGATGATGGAACCATATTGTGCTCATGAATCCATGGTCGTCCCAATAGAGCATTAAAAGAGGTCT
>NW_018232796.1:4802-5344 GCF_001263595.1 Phalaenopsis equestris | reverse complement strand
AGTCGGGCAGGCAACTTCCTAAGATGAGCTAGCACGTTGTAGTTTATTTTGTAGGGTCCTCCATTTTTATCTTGATTATGTGGTTATTCTACTGACGAAGGTGGGGGTATCTCTTCTCGAGTCATTATCTGTTTTTCTATGTCTATTGGAGCTGTTCTTGGTGGTAACACTTTTCCGCTCCTCAAGTTGACTTCAGTGATTTCTTCTTCTTGAAATATCATTGTTGAATCTTCTGGTGTTTTCTCCTCTTCATTGGAAAGATCTAAGTTGATGGCAAGTGGTGTACCATCATGCTCGAGAATTGGCTCTTCGTTATCGGTGCTTTCGTAAGCGGTATCATTGATGTCTTCTTTGGATTTGACAACAAGCTCATCAGACTCGAGTACGACTTGAGGATCATTTTGGGAATCGAGATCGCAGCTAGATCGGTCATAATCAGTTACATTATTACCAGAAAAAGTTAAAACATAGCTGACATCACAATCATTATATTCATAAGACCTCGGAGGGACAAAAAGATAATCATACAAAGTCAAGGGTTC
>NW_018232796.1:3552-4765 GCF_001263595.1 Phalaenopsis equestris | reverse complement strand
GTAGAGGCAGCCCCTATCCTACCCACCGTGCTATCAATCTTGGCAATGACATTCTTCTTCTTCTTTGTCCTTAAGGAAGATGAATCTCCTAGTGAAATCTTCATCTCGGGTTTGGCAGGCTGAATACTCTTAACGGAGGCTTGTTTTGATGCGTTCTGGATTTGATTCAATATTTTCTTGGATGATTTACTCCAAACTTCATTCCATCTGTCTTCTCCAGTATATGTAGAAGATTGTTTTGATGAATCCTATATTTGGTTTAGGACCCTCTTGAGCTCATCTCAAGTCGTACTCCATCCATCTTCTCCAGTATACGGATCAATCAGAGAGATTGGTTTGGCCAAAATCAAATATATAGAACCTTTTTCAGGTTCTTTTAAATATTCTTTCGGGATCGTTATATTACTTTTTTTAAGGCTCTTTTAGAGCCAATCCTTAAAGCTGAAGCATTCTTCTATAGCGTGCTCCAGCAATTTGTGATATGGTAAATAATTTGGTTGATCTTTCTTATCAATCTCTTTGGGTTTCTTTGGATCTGGTACTCTGAATTTGGACTTCTTCATTAGACCATTGAACATCTTGGATATGACTTCATCTTTGAAAGAATACACAATTTTATATCGTTTATCCAAAGATATTCTCTTATTCTTTGTTCAAGGTGATGTTTTTGAGGCGGTCGCTTGTTTGACTGGGTATTTTGCTCCTGAGCATGTTGTGATGAAGATTGATGAGGATTTTCTGCATATATCTTCATTGGTTTCTTCCCTTTATCGATAGTTGCTACTGTTCCTGACTTCTTTTTAAATACTCTAGTTGCCTTGGATCTCTCGTGAGAATCCATATGTTTGATTTCTTCTTGAAGACTGCTAGCCTTGCTGAGCAGCTTCTCAAAGGATTTGATGGTGAGTCCCATAAGCATGAAAGCTACTGGCCCATGGATGCTTTCGAGTAAGATCTCAATTGCGTGATGTTTCTGTAGCTGAGGTTCACACTTCATGCTAAGGTTTCTCCACCTCAAAATGTAATCCACTAAAGTCTCGTTGGGCTTTTATTTTTCTATCATGAGCTCTCTTATGGAGACATGGTTTTTCACTCCGATAAATCTCTTCAAAAATAATTGTCCCAACTCGGCAAATGTCTTAACTGATCCATTGGGAAAATTGACATATCAATTGAAGGCAATCCCTGACAGGCTGCTGACAAACTGTCGGAA
>NW_018232796.1:0-408 GCF_001263595.1 Phalaenopsis equestris | reverse complement strand
TCCACCGTTAATTTAATACACGCGAGAATGGACGGCATCCGTTCATCGTCCCCAACGGAATGAACCCGTGTCCGTCCACACTAAAACGTTAAGATCTCGATCTAGACTTAACCAAATCACTTCGGGTTTGATCCTATGGACTCGTCTATGTGAGACGAACATATCTATATGGTTAAGAGGCCACAAAATCAAGCTTAAGTAAATGGAGAATCAAAATAAGCTCGGGAGAATGGGGAGTTTTATACCTTTGATCTTAGAAGGGAAGCTTTGATCAGAGATGCTTGGTACATTCGTTGTGGTCTAAGGAGGCTATGGATTGAGTCCCTGGTCTTAGTGTAAAGCCAAAAAAAGAATTCGACCACAGCCAAATTTAGTTGTTGGTCTAGAGCTATGATGGAGGCTCTGTAG
>NW_018232795.1:0-2195 GCF_001263595.1 Phalaenopsis equestris | reverse complement strand
AACGTGACACACATATTTTCTTGTCACCGCTTAGGTTAGTTGTGAGTCCTAGTGCTTTCCTTCCTAACTTTCCTTCCTAACGTGACGCACATATTTTCTTGTCACTGCTTGGGTTGGATGTGAGTCCTAGTGTTTTCCTTCCTAACGTGACGCACATATTTTCTTGTCACTGCTTGGGTTGGATGTAAGTTCTAGTGTTTTCCTTCCTAACGTAATGCACATATTTTCTTGTTACCTCTTAAGTTGGATGTGAGTCCTGGTCTTTTCCTTCTCAATGTAACACACATATTTACTTGTCACCGCTTGGGTTGGATGTGAGTCCTAGTGCTTTCCTTCCTAATGAGATGCAGATATTTTCTCGTTACCTCTTGAGTTGGATGTGAGTCCTGGTGCTTTCTTTCTCAATGTAACACACATATTTTCTTATCACTTCTTGGGTTGGACGTGAGTCCTAGTTCTTTCCTCCCTAGCGTGATGCATATATTTTCTTATCACCTCTTAGGTTGGATGTGAGTTCACTCACAAAGCTTCTCTAAAACCTTCACAACCCATTCCAATCCCTCCATTGCCTTGATTCCCCCTGTGTAACCCTAATTTTGAGCTTAAAAATTAGGGCAGAAATAGGACATCCCTAAAAACTCCACCAAACTTCAATTGTTTGTGCCCATACCTTCACAAAAGTAAGATAAGACAAATCCCCATCAAATTATAAATCCCCACAAAATTTTCCTCTAAAATAGCCTCTACAATAGCTCTGGACCAACACACAAAATCGGTCTTGATCAAAATCATACCTAGGCTTTACACCAAAACTAAAGGCTCAATCTCTAGCCTCCTTGGATCCCAACAAACGTGCCAAGACCCTTTGATAGATGCTTCACTTCTCAGAGCCAAGGTATAAAACTTCTCTTATTATCGAGCCTATTTGAACTCTTCATTTGTTTTGAGTTGATTTCATGGCATCATAATCATATGGATTTCTTCCTCTAGTCTAGACGAGCATTTTAAAAAAAATTCACTTAAATTTGTTAAGAAATGATAGGCCGAGATCTTAAGGTTTTAGTGTGGACGGGCACGAGATCATTCTATCGGGGACGATGGCGGGGAGCCGTCCCATCGCGTGTGTATCGGATGGACGGTCGAGATCAAGCCGGACAGCGCTTTGGAACATAAGTCGCAGGCCGAGTCAGTGTTGGGTGGACGACGACGTCAAATGGGAGCACGATGTGTAGAGCTTCAAAGCCGTCGTAGGTTGAGGTGGCGACACGCGTTTAAATAGATAAATAGGGATTTAATAAATTCAGAAAATAACCCCTAGCTTTAGAAATTTATATTATTCCTAACTTAAAAAATTCATATCTTTGTGTAGAAAAATCACAAAAATAAAATAAAAATACCCTATTGCTTAGTGAACAGAAGAGAACAATGTGAAAATAATTTCAAGTCCATGTGATGCACATTTTATTTTTAATTAATTAAATACTGATTTGAATCTTTTGATTCGCCATGCATATAGACATTTTATTATAGCTTGGAATTTTTGCATGTTGTTGCATCTGTCTTAGAGAACATCCCCCTGATTTTTTCAAAGTCAGAGGAGTTCCCTAGATAGATATTCACTTTTTTCAAGTTTATATGCATTATTTGCTTAAAATAATTATGGAAATTAGAAAAATTCAAGAAAATTTTGGAAGCTTTACTATGACCAGGGAACAATTAGGAAAATTTCCAATAAGCCAAGTCATTCAAAATACACCTAATCTTTACAAACCCTAAATCACTAAGATAATTAATTTTGAAAAATATAAATAATAAAATGACTTTATTTTTAATCTCCACTATTGTTTAGGATCTAAAGAACTCACCAAAAAAATTCCAAAATATTTTAAGTTCATTTGGTAACTTAAGTTGGGTTTTAAAGATAAATAACATTTTTGGCACCAAAATGATTTTTTAAAATCAAAATATAACATGAAAAATTATAGAACTTCATTTTTTGAGTTCTCTCTAATCAGGGGTATTTTCTAAAAATAAAATGATATTTAAAATAAAATTTTGATTTTTAGCCTATTTTAAATAATTGAATAATTAAAAATTACTAAAATTCACAAAAATAATAAAATTCATAAGTTATTCTAAATAGTTTCCTGAGCACTTCGGAATAATTGGAATATTTTTCCTGGATTTCTAAATAA
>NW_018232794.1:0-4554 GCF_001263595.1 Phalaenopsis equestris | reverse complement strand
CTCATATGCTCTAGTGAGAGATGTCCTCTACAGAATATCATTCAATCAGATGTGGCTGAGATGTCTAAGCAGTGTCGAAACACAAAATATCATTAAAGAAGTATATTCCAGATTGTGCGGAGCTCACCAGTCAAGGCCAAAAATGAAAATGAAGATTAAAAGACTCTGATATTATTGGTCAGCAATTATATTCGATTGTATGGATACAACTGGAAGGTGTCACCTTTGTCAAGTGTATGGAGTGGTTTTACACCAACCTCCGAATGTGCTGCATACAATCATTGCCTCGTGGCCATTTGAGTGTTGGGGCACAAACATAATAGATCTAATAGACCCTCCATCCTCTAAGGGACACAGGTTTATTCTTGTCACTACAGATTACTTCTCAAAGTAGGCAGAAGCAGTGTCGTTACAAGAGGTTACAACACAACATGATCTCTAATTTTTTAAGAGTCAGATTGTCTACCATTTTGATGTACCACGCAAAGTTATTATAGATAATGGAACAGCCTTCAAGAACACAAAGATCAACAACTTAGTCAAGCGACATAAGACAGACAGGAGATACTCTACAATTTACTATCTCAGAGCAAATAGCCTGGCCGAGACCATCAACAAGATGCTCGTGCAAATTTTAAAGAAAACATTGGATGAGAACAATATAGGTTGGCATGATAAACTATTAGATTCTCTATGGGCCTACTAGACAATGTTCATAATTCCCACTCAATGTACACCCTACGCACTTATGTACGGGTCTGAGTTAGTACTACCGCTAGATGTCTAGACACTGTCTCTCAAATTTGTCATCGCCAATTAGATTACAGCATAATAAAGTGCAAATCTCGAACTTACAGAATTGGAAATACTTGAGGGAGAACAATACTTGAGGGAAAATGATTAGAAGCACAACATTTGGAGCTCTACCAAGCAAGGATGGTGCAGGCTCATGACAAATTTGTCTGCTCGAGGGCGTTCAAAGTTGGTGACCTCTTGCACACTGCAAGATAGGTGGAAAATTTGAACCAACTTGGGAGGGACCATTTGTCATAGAAAATGTCTAATCATGAGGATCTTACCAGCTGGTGGATTTTCGGGACAAAGGACCCTGTTGTCAGTTAATGGCTGATATTTGAGGTTATAACACACAACATGACATTGATTTGAAGATACAATGATTTGGCAAAGCGTCTGTGACTGGGTCAAAAATTTTGTAATACAATTAACCTCAATAAAATAAAATTTTTTAATTTGCTCAATTTAATTTCCTCCTCTTTTTTTATTTTTTAATTCTCATTAAATTAATTTAAATTGAATAAAAAAAATTTGCACCTGTATAAGTTGAAAATTTTTTTTAATTAATAATTTATTGTTGTTCTTGTTCATGCTAAACTTTACCGCACTGATGTTTTTCTGTCTTCTATAGAAAAATGACGGCATGAAAGCTGATTTTTGCTTTTAGAGACGGCTTGAATCTCGCACTAAATAAGGATAGGGCAACCCAGGGCAGCACAATAGACTTTGACTTGGACTTCGATCATGTCAACATGGACTGCGAGGGTCCCCTTATGAACGTGTTACCATCACTGCTAAGAATTGGTACCAAAGATGATTTCTCGATGAAGAGGAAGAAAACAACAATACCAAAAGTTCCAATGGAAGGAAAAACTGCACCAACGGGGAATTTAGTCAGTGCTGATGAAAAAAGAGTGCCAGATGCACCACTCAAAGAACGCAACATCATAATGCCAACCACTACAAGCATAGAGCTTTCTTATGTCAGGAGAAAAAAAACATGAAAAAAGCAGAAGATACACTCACCCCAATTTTGAAGGAAAAGATTTATGACCCATGCATGAGGGAGACTTCTACTAGTCTGCCTGCTACATAGGATGAGTCTGAGTTTCTTGCGGAGAAGACACAATAAAAAATTCCAGATGAACTTTGCAAAGGCTGCACGATGTGCAATGTTGAAATTCCAACACAAGCATTGATAGGAGGAGCATTTGTGGAGTGCCCGAGATGCAATGTCCTCCACTTGGATCTCTACAGTTCGTTTGAAGAATATAGAGCCTCTAACACAGGGTCCCAGGAGACAGTGCACTCAGATACTGAATCATATATTCCACTGCATACGGAGAGGAGTCAAACATGGTTTTCCATGGATATTGAAATGAGGGAACTTCCTCGATGACCACAAAGGATTCCTACAGTAGAACTAAAAAGAATGAATAGAGTCAAGAAGAGAGAATTTAAATTCTATGAAAAATCCAAGGGAAATTTGTCAACATCTTGGAAGGTCTAGAACTATATATAGGATTTTTCTTCGAAAATGATGAAATAAGGATTCTTGATTGCATATTCGACTAAAGGGGCCGAGGTCGAGCCGGTCTGTTCATGAGGAAGACTTATTCAGAGTCGCAAAAATGGATGCACGAAAAAGGTATTGTGGCTGCTGCCACAACTTTGTCTAAGATAGGTTAGAGAACCCCTCAGGTACCTTGAGATACAACGAGGTGGATCCTTTTCCTTCTGAGATAAAAAGAATGATTAAAAGGATGGTTAGGTTGAGCATACTACTGACAGACTGCATTCCTAATAGATGCATAATCAACATTTATGATGAAGGAGATTGTATTCCTCCGCACATAGGTCACAATGAATCTGTAATGCCCTTATGCACGGTGACCTTCATGAGCTGAAGTAACATTTTTTTTGGAGAAGAAATCGATGTTATTGGCCCTGGGGAATTCAAAAGATCCATCAAGATTCCACTACCAGTGGGTTTAATACTAACTCTAAAAAGAAACAAAGCAGATCTTACCAAGAACTGCATTCCGGGAGTACGACACCGTAGAGTTTCTGTGACATTCAAAAGAATGGATGATAGTAAAGTGCCGCATGGGTTCCGTCCAGACCCAGAATTGGAAGAGCTGCACCCATACAATCGATGAGATGGTTGCACCTCTAAGTACACGTGAAACAAATTCTTGTCATGGATCATGGCTTAGTCGCTCAGCTTGATCATGAGCTCGCCATATATGACAGATTGACAGTTTTTGTCACTTTCTGTATTGCGCCAGAGTAGAAAATATGATATTTACTCAGCATAAGATGTTTGAAATATATTCAACATGTTATCTTTTGATGCTTCAGCATGTATTCAGTTTGTAACGCATACTTGAAGCAGTTTAATGAAATTTCATCCAGATTTTGATGAATTTGTTAAATTTCCCTTTTGTACGATTGATAAAAGGCCGCAGAACTATACATTGGTTCTAAATTGTAAAAAACAAAGAAAAATACAACAATAATTTGATAATGAAATTTAAATAAAGCTTTTGAAAGTAAATCAACCAACTAAAACTAAATTTTGTAAAATATATTTTGATAATTAAATGTGATAAAGACAACAAGAAAAGAAAATGATAAATATGATGATTTGCTTCTCTCGAGTTTGAGGTTTCTCCCTCCCCGCTTTCGCAGCACGAATTTCTTTGTCTACACGAATTTGTCAGAACCTTCATGAAACCTCAACAATCTGAAATCTCTATATCTTCATGAAATGTCAACATTCTGAAATCTCTATATCTTCATGAAATCTTCCGAAATCTTTATATCTTCACAAAATATTAACATTCCAAAATATCTGATCTTCACAAAATCTCAACATTTCAAAATTTCTATATCTTCATGAAATCTCAAAATTCTGAAATCTCTATATCTTCACGAAATCTTGGTAATTTAAGAACTCGAGCTCAGTACCTAAATTTGGATTCCCAAAATATTTTAGAGGTTAAGGATGCAACATCTCATACCGCGTTGCTTTAGGAGCCCTCCCTGCCGCAACCTTTAGAATGAAATTTCAGTGTTGGTGTAAGGTCATCTAATTCTTTTAAATTCCCTATATTTTTTGCCTTCCTTCCAAGAAATTTTTTGCCTCCTGAAATTCCAAGATCGGTGTAAGGTCATCCAATTCCTTTAAATTACCTATATTTTCTGCCTTCCTTCTGAGAAATTTTCCACCTCCATGAAATTCCAGGGTCGAAGCAACGTTGTTTGGTTCCTTTAAATTCCTTAAATTTTTCATCTTCCTTTCGAGAAATTTTTTGCCTTCCTTCAAATTCCAGGGTCGGTGCAAGGTCGTCTGATTCCTTTAAATTCCATATATTTTTCGCCTTCCTTTCGAGAAATTTTCTGCCTCCATGAAATTTTAGGGTCGGTGCAAGGTCTTCTGATTCCTTTAAATTCCCTATATTTTCCACCTTTCTATACAAGAACTTTTTCCACACTTATGAAATTATCGGGCTCAGTACCTTCTGATTCCCTTCTTTCGAGGTCAGTACTTAAAGTCTAATTCTCTTTTCGAGGTTGATACCTAAATTTCAATTCCCATCTCAAGGTCAGTACATAAATTCTGATTCCTTTTTTTTGAGGTCAATACCTAAATTTTGATTCTCTTTCTGGGATTGATACGTAAATTTCAATTCCCATCTTAGGGCTAGTACCTAAATTCTGTTTCCTTTTCTTTCGAGGTATGTACCTAAATTTTGA
>NW_018232793.1:2252-3234 GCF_001263595.1 Phalaenopsis equestris | reverse complement strand
GTGCCATCGACCCCGCCGACGGTGAGATTTTCCCGTGACTCCAGATTTAATTCATTAAGAAGGTCCACCGATGACGCCCTTGAGGTCAATGACGGCGGGCTCGACGGTTATGCCCAATCAGGCTTTGGATAAGGTCAAATTTTGAAGGGATGCTTAGGCAACTCATGGGAAAGCTCATCCAAAACTTTAAAAGAAAATTTTGGCTGAAAATTGAAAAGAGTCAGAGGACTCTGGAGGTTCTGGAGGTTAGAAAGGTTCTAATAGTGTGTAAAAAGTGTGAGGAATTCCTCAATAGATTGTAAGAGTGGAGGGAAAGTGAGAGATTTCTTTCTCCTTGCTGCTTTAAAGAGGAATTTTTTGCGCTGTAAAGAAAGGAAGAGATTCAGACGAACTTCGAGAAGTGTTCTTGGGGAGAAATCAGAGATAAGTTATTTACTTGTTGTAGTTTGTATGACTTTGATTTTATATATGAATTCTGAGTTTTGTTGTGCTTTCCCCATGAGGTCTAAGTAGTTTTCTCTGTCTTTCTCCATGTCTCCAGATTTGCGAAATGGTGATTTGAATTGGTGAAGCCATGAAAATGTTTAAGAAATTGTGATGATCTTTTAACTTCGATCTTAATTTATATTCAATCTGTCCAATTGATTTGTTAAAATATGTTGAGTTTTACAACTAAAGTGAAGATTACATCCAAGATTCAGGGAGGTCAAAGCCCTTGGAAGTTGGGTGCAAATAAATAAGGAAATAATATTATCGGGCGTAGAATTGGAGTATTTAGAGTGACAGACTAAAATCCCCAATTTGGTCCTATCGTTTGGGTTTTGAAGTGTAGATGTTAATCCTCAGGCGAGGGGAACGTGGGATCTCTAAAGTGAGAGTCGATATCCTCCCAGCCAAGCCGCAGATTCAGTAAAAAAGCATAGGATTAGTCAATGCTCTTTATGTCTGGACCAAAGAGTAAAGAATAAGTATGCTCCTATTT
>NW_018232793.1:0-1514 GCF_001263595.1 Phalaenopsis equestris | reverse complement strand
TATCACTTCAATCTTAATTTACTTTCAATCTGGCCAATTGATTTGTTAAAATATGTTGAGTTTTACAACTAAAGTGAAAAATACATCAAATATTTAGGGAGGTCAAAGCCCTTGGAAGTTGGATGCAAATAAATAGGGAAATAAAAATATCGGGCGTAGAATTGGAGATTTTAGAGTGACAGACTAAAATCCTCAATTCAGTCTTATCGTTTGGGAGCTGAACTGTAGATGTTAGCCCTCAGTCGAGGGGAACGTGGGAGCACCGAAGTGAGAGCCGCTATCCTCCCAGCCTAGCCATAGATTCAGTAAACAAGCGTAGGATTAGTCAATATATTTTTATGTCTGGATCAAAGGATAAGGAATAAGCATGCTCCAATTTGGCACTATACAATTTGAATTAATTCACTTTATCCATTCAATAAATTTTCTTGACAAGGAGAAGGATGCTTTCTTATATATTGAATTTCACATTAGAAACATTATTAGTATAATTAGGTATAATTAGTTATTTAAGCGTATAATTAGTTATTTAAGCGTTATTAAAATTACACATTTATTTCAATTACCTATTAGTGACAGATAAGAAATTTGGATTATTTTGTTGTAATTAAGTATTGATTTTCTAAAACCTTAATTCGTAGCCTCAAATATTACTCCCTGTAGGATCGATATCTAGGACTCCATTAGAGCCCTATATTACTTGAGCGATACGTATACTTGCGTTGATAAGTGTGACTTTACCATTATTATATATTTTATATATACATTTTTATCGATTCCATAACTGTTATTAAGTTTTTGGTGTCGTTGCTGAGGAATTAAATCTTCTAGTAGTGGTATTAAATAATTTTGTTTTTAAGCATATATAAAGTCGCTGTCACTGCATATCAATATCTATGAAGAAGGAGACTGCATACCTCCCCATATAGATCACCACGACTTTATCAGAGAGTTCAGACGGTCAGTAAGAGAAATATATTGTTCAAAATAGAGATAGGTACAGGTATTATTGGGCCCAGAGAGTTCAGAGGGTCAGTTGAAATTCTACTGCCAGTCAAATCAGTATTGATTGTGAAAGGAAATGGAGCAGACTTGGCCAAGCATTGCATCCCTAGAGTGCCATGCTGCCGAGTCTCAGTTACGTTTCAAAGAATGGATGATAGCAAAATGCATACAAATTTCAGCTAGACCTGGAGTTGGAGGAGTTACACCCGTAATAACTGTGAGATAGTTGTACCTTTAAGTATATGTGAGGGAACTTTAGTTTTGGAGTATGGTTTAGAAGGTTTGTTTGATCACGAGCTTACCCCAGTGGGCATACACTTGTACTTTTTTCATTGTGTCAGAGTAAAGAGGATATGATATATGATATTATAGCTTCCACCGATGTATTCAACATGTTGTTTTAGATAGTTTCAACATACGATTGGTTGTACTGCATGTTTGAAGCCATTTAACAAAGT
Organism: Phalaenopsis equestris; assembly: GCF_001263595.1. NCBI lineage: Eukaryota > Viridiplantae > Streptophyta > Magnoliopsida > Asparagales > Orchidaceae > Phalaenopsis > Phalaenopsis equestris. Next base: position 51 of record NW_018232793.1, on the reverse strand, counting down.
TTATTTTAGATCTCAACATATATTGTTAACTTGTCTCTTTTGTGTGATTGA
>NW_018232792.1:5622-6561 GCF_001263595.1 Phalaenopsis equestris | reverse complement strand
ATAAATACCCTGCCCAAATTACAAAATCAATAACACTATATAAAAGATATCAAGGATTCAAAGAATTATATATAAAGACATGATAAATAAATTTGGTTCATTCATATGGTGAGATAAAGGCCCCGATCTGAAATGGTACTCTATAAATCCTCAACAATATTTAGTCCTGAAATTTTAAAAAAAAAAAATCAATAAAAGTTAAAAATATGCAAATGCAACCCTATGATTATGAGAGGAAATAACAATTTTAAAATAGTAGAATCACATGTCACTTTATTATTATTGTTATACATATATATATAAGAAATGGTCGAAGGCTGTTATACGAGCCTACGGTCATCACTAGGTCTGCTAAATATTCGAGCACCATACCGTACACACGGAGGACTCGAACCTGTGACCTGAGGGGACTTACAACCTTCAGAGAGGTTGCATGCACGCAAGCACGCGCACACACATATATATATAAATATATATAAATTTTAAAGGAAATGGATATTTTGCAGAAACCCAAATATCGATTTCTCATGTACTTTTTGGCCCCATAATAAGAGCCCGCGCCATGTTGCCTAAAATTCCAGAGCCCCCGCGCTACGGTGGGATCGAACCCTTGACCTGAGGGGACTTATAATGACCCCGCCACCAACAGACCAAGGCTTACTACACACACACACACACACAACAACAACAACAACAACAACAACAAAGCCTTAATCCCACTACGTGGGGTCGGCTACATGAATCCTTTTCTCCATTGCGTCCTATTTAGTGTCATATTTTCATTTAGTTCTAGTAAATTAAGATCATTTTTAATACAATAAGCCCAAGTCTTCCTAGGTCTACCTCTGCCTTTCTTAACACAAGTCGAATTTAAAGCATCTACTCTCCTAATCGGATAATCTAATGGTCGACATTTAATATGACCAAACCATCTAAGAC
>NW_018232792.1:0-3644 GCF_001263595.1 Phalaenopsis equestris | reverse complement strand
CTTCTTCATTAATTACTCCAAAATCGTAGCCACCATGAATATTTCTGAAATCTTCTACCACTCTACCGACATGTCCATTTAAATCTCCTCCAATAAAAATTCTTTCTTCAAGAGGTATCATTTGTATTAAGTCTTCTAAGTCATTCCAAAATTTATCTTTAGACTCTGTATCTAAACCTACTTGAGGAGCATAAACACTTATAATATTAAAAATCTTAGTATCAATGATAATCTTAAGGGCTATAATTCTATCACCAACTCTATTAATTTTTACAACATTATCTTTCAAACTCTTATCTATAATTACACCTACACCATTTCTAGTGCGACTCTTACCAGAATACCAAAGTTTAAAACCTAAATTATCAATCTCCTTAGCCTTTTCTCCCACCCACTTAGTTTCTTGAATACATAAGATATTAATTTTCCTATGAATCATAATATCAACTAATTCCATTAATTTACCATTGAGAGTGCCTATATTCCAAGATCCTATCCTAATATTAGTTTCATTAGTTTCATGGACTAACTTCTTTACCCGCATTCGCCCGTAATGTGGGAACCCTTGCTTATTTAACACTACACCCGGGCGCCGGTGTAGCGGCCCTTGCACACACACACACACACACACACAAAAAATGCTTTTTATATTTAACCACTCAAATCTTTCATAACACATAAAAAATACTAATATTTTAACATTTAAAAATGCATGTGTAAAGATTAATGTTGAGGTGCCAGATATATAAATACATAAGGATTGAGTTGTCTGCATGTAAATCTTTCTATATATTATGGAGCAACTATTGAGCCGAACACAATTGAACAAAATCATATTTATGAAGCTCACATAAACAAGCAGAAATTTAAGCTAATCATTAAAAGCACATTAAATGAAAACAAGCATGCCAATCAATAAACATATCTAACACCTACATTTTAATATTTAGGTTCATAACACTCAAATCTTAACATCACATAAAAAAAATATCACTTCATATGTTTATCGCACCAGTGTTATAAATGTAAATATCAAACTCTAGGTGATATATGTAAATTCATAACAATAGTAGGGAATGTATGTAAATTTCCCAATGAAAGTTATGGCATGATGATTACCTGTTTGATGAGCTAATAAACTCTTTCAGCCGTGGATACAGGCCGGAGGAAGACGACAATGACTGTAATATTATCTTTGCTGCCACGTGCAGCAGCGTCAGTCACCAATCTCTTGGAACACAGTGTTGGCTCCTTCACAGTATCTCTAATAATGGATATCACTTCTTTATTGCTCATAACATCCCACAGTCCATCACTAGCCATCACCTTAAATGAAATTTGATTAAGTTCAATTTTAAAATATTTGAATTTGCTTTAAGATTAGCGTAATATAACTCATCAAACAATTTTTATGGGAAAATTTAGAAAATTTACAGACATAGCACTCAATTCCTATGTATATAACAAATCTAACACCTAAACGTGAATATATGTTACTTTTGATGTGATTGAGAAATAGTGGCAGTTGAAAGGTAAGGAGGAAAGTTTAGGTGGTAGATATGTAAACACAGGAATTGGATGGTATGTATGATATTGCGCGCATCTCAAAGTAAGTCCATCTTGATTGATGATCAGGATATCCTCATTTAATTTGGCCCGGTAATTACGTTTACTATTTCGACCTTTACTTCAGAAACTCATTTACATATTTTCCAGTTGAAGTTGTATGTTTTGGAACTGGATACAACATGCAAGTAAATTTTCCTAATTCCTATGTATTTACATATCAAACACCTAAACATTACTTTTTTACATTTATACCGCCTGAATTTTTTACATCATATAAAAAATACCATCTGATGAAAAAAGTGGGCACTAAATATTTTAACATCATATCAAAAACATTTTAACACTGCAATTGCCGGTCCCAAGACTGGATGTGAAAAGTGGAGGGTTGCGTTAGGTAATCCACAGCCTGAGTAAAACTTATCAAAAAAATCATGACATAAATTTAGCTCATGTGACGGATAAAATTAGAGAAAGTCGTCTTAGATGATTTGTCACATTAAGCGTCGACCATCTCATTATTCGATTAGGAGAGTAGATGTTTTAGATTCGATTTATGTTAAGAAAGGCAGAGGTAAACCTAGAAAGTCTTGGGCTTATTGTATAAAAAATGATCTTAATTTGTTAGAACTGAATGAAAATATGACACTAAATAGAATGCAATGGAAAAAAAAAATGTAGCCGACTTCACGTAGTGGGATTAAGGTTTTGTTGTTGTTGTTGTATATAAAAAATACCACTATTTTGACTTTCAAAAAGTGAAATATATCTTCTCTCGCATAGGTAAAGAGGCATATGTGTAAACGTTGAACTTTAGGTGTCGGATATGTAAATACATAGGAATAGAGTGGTGGGTATGTAAATTTTCCTTTATTCAATCATGGTAGTCCGATATAGAAATCAGTAGATAAAAAATATAAATAGAAGCATAGGTGTTATGAGATCTACCAAGAACTCATCAACTTCAGACAAAGAAGTTTCTATAATCTCAGGCTCCGCAGTCACAGCAGGCTTCAAGTCATCATCACCAATTGATCGTGTAACCTGGAAATAAAAAGAGAATCATGACCTATAAAATAAATACTTATGCATGGGTAAGTGCCATACATGTAAAAATTAAAGTATAGGTGATAGATATGTAAATACCAGGAATTAAACTGTATGCATGTAATCTTCCCATATTAAAATATAGGCCAAAAAAAATATGTTTAGCATATATGACTAGAAATGAAGTATTAAGCTACTAAAATGCAATGATCGATGATACGCTGAACCCTTTAACTGGGATTTCATCAGATTTAACATTCTAAAAATAAAGGCTATAATAATAATCAAGTTCTAATCACTCAGATAAACACTTAAAATTAGGGGTGTCAAATCGGGTTTGCTGGTTGGGTTTGGGATTGACCCAAAACTGCCCTATATAACCCCAACCTCAACCCAAATATTAAACGGGTCAGAAAGTTTAACCTGAATCTGACCGGCCTTCAATCCGTTGACCCAAACCAGAATCATATAACCCATTTAACATAAGGTATAACAGTTATTCATGTCAAATTCGAGTCGATTTCAAGTAGATCTCAGATCAATTTTGGTTTGATGAATCAATTAAAAGTCAATTTTGGCTTAATTGGTCAGTTTCATGTTTCCAGGTCAACCCAAAAAAACGAACTGTTAGGATTTCTAACCCGAACTAAAAATTATTTGGGCCAACTCGAAATCTATTTTTTAAGTCGTTTGGGTCGAGTGTCTACTTAAAAAGGAATGGCATGCAAATTGGAAAAACCTGAAGTGCAGCAGGGCCAACCCTCCACGTATCCACTTGCCACGTCACTTCCATGCCTTCATTCATAACACGTGTCCTTTCCTCAGGACAGCTTGCAAGATGCTCCTGCATCAAATTTCGTGAGATAATGCGAGAAAAATATTAAACACCAAGAGTAATTAGCATATATTCGATTTATCGTAAACAAACAAAAAAAAAAAAAAATTTACAAACATACCGCTCAAGTCTTATGTATGTACATATCTAACATCTAAACGTCAATTTTTATAGATATACCACCTTATCTATGCAT
>NW_018232791.1:961-2502 GCF_001263595.1 Phalaenopsis equestris | reverse complement strand
ATGAAAGGGCACATTCATGGAAGAAACAAAAAAAAATGCATTATCATCATCTACAAAATGTTACATCTGATGATTAAAAAGAATACAAATACAAGCATATACATGTATAAGGGCTACAACAAAGTTGGCATCGCCTCCCCAAAATTCCAATACTTTTGATGATCGTCAAGGGGTCTCCAGATATTGCCACCACATAAGCATGAAAATCTTTCCTTTAAAGCATTATGGGAAAACTACAACTTTTCTTCATCACCTCTGAAATACACCGTAACTAGAAAGAAGATCTCGTTGTTTGCCTACTACGCAGGATGGAGACGATTTTCCTCTTTGCCGCAACACTGTGCAGCAACTCGGCACCGCAACTCTGCACCGTAGCTCGACACCACAATTTTGCATCGTAGCTCAGTACTCTGCACCGTAACTCGGCACCATAACTCTGCACCGCAGCTCGGTACCGCAACTCTGCACTGTAACTCGACACCACAACTATGAACTATAACTCGACACCGCAACTCTTTGCTGCAACTCTACATCGCAACTCTGCGTCGCAACTCGTACCGCAACTCGGCAATGCAACTCTTTGCTGCAACTCGGCACCGCAACTCTTTGTCGCAACTCGACACCGTAATTCTGTGCCGCAACTCGACACCGCAACTCTGTGCCGTAACTCGGCACCACAACTCTGCACCGTAGCTCAGTACCGCAACTCTGCACCATAACTCAACACCGCAATTTTGCGCCGCAATTTTTTACCGCAACTCTGCACTGCAACTCTTCACCGCTGCACATAATAATTTTCTTTTGAGAAATCCTATATCTGCTGAGGGCTCCACCCTTACCTTCGGTACCTCAACTGTGCACCGTAACTCGACACCACAACTTTGCGCCGCAGCTCTCTACCGCAACTCTTCACCACTGCGCAGAATGATTTTTTTCTGAGAAATCTTGTATCAGCTGAGAACTCCACCCCTACTTTCTTTAATGACATTGGACATACAACACATCGCGCTACTCGATACTTCGCCGGTACGATGCCGCGACACACTGCCACAACACGTCGCTACACTTCAACGCGTCGCCTCGATGCACCATCACAATGCGTTAGCACGCTGCAAAGCGTCATCGCGACACACCGCCGCAATGCGTCCCGACACGCAACACAGTACTGCAATGCGTCACCGCGCCGCAAAGCGCCAACCCGAAGCACCGTCGCAACGCGTCGCTGCGACGCACCATCTCAATGTGTCGCCCCTCCGCAACGTGTCTCCGTGACGTATTGCCACGTGTCATCGCGCTAAAACACATCGTTATGACACAGCGTCACAACGCATCGCCGCAACGCACCGCCGTGACACACTACCGCAACGTGTTGCCGCGCTGTCACACGTCACCGCAATGCTCTGTCACAATGCGTTGCCCTGCCACAACACATCACTACGACGCATTGCCGCAACGCGTCGCTGTCGGCGTTTAAAAGGGGGAGAAGTTACGTTTGGGGGCCGCCCGTAAGAAGCTGTCGGTCGCCGGAATTGAAATCCCGT
>NW_018232791.1:0-731 GCF_001263595.1 Phalaenopsis equestris | reverse complement strand
GGCGGGGCCGGTTGGCTTTGTGGTGACATACAAGTCGGTTGGTCTATTGCTTATGTGTGGCCGACTAGTCAGCTGACACTAATGGCCAGCTGGGAGGAGAATCGCTGACTCTCTAGGTGGCTGTGTGAGAGTGGTGGTCGGTCGATTGTCCATTGCACTTATTATTATTATTATTGATAGGGGCCAACAAATTTTTATCATCCGACACGAATTTCGAGATAATATTTTGAGCAAGAAATATTCAAATATTGATAAAAAATCATCCAGAACTCTAATTTCAGTAAATTTATGGTCAAACTGACCGGCTCGATGAAACGAGCCCAATGATATAAAAACTAGGCCAATCTGAGTCAGATCAAGCCGAGATCAAATCATTAAACCACTCTTAGAGAATTTCCAGAGGCATTTGAAAGGTCAAACAAATGTCGAATCTAGCGAGTTTATACTCGAATCGAGCGGCTCGATAAGACGAATCCAACAAACCCAAGTTCACTTAATTCTGACATCATTAAAGCACTCAAATGTCCATTAAACGCTGTATGATCGAGGAAAGTTTTTCGGACCACTGTATGATCGAGAAAAGTTTTTTGGACCATCCGATCAAAATGGTTCATATTCCTACATTAATTGCACCCAGAACACTGTAAATAGACCCCCACGACTCACATAAGAGGGGGCTGAAGTTGAGAAAGAGAACTTGAGGCCTTGAGGAGAAGCTGCAGCTCAGCTTC
>NW_018232790.1:0-2650 GCF_001263595.1 Phalaenopsis equestris | reverse complement strand
GGCTAAAATGGAAATAGTGGTTTAAGGTTGGGGTTGGGGTTAGGTGGATGATGTGGGTATTCATTATTGTTGTGGGTGACTTTTTTATGTTGTCTTCAAAGTAAGATCTTGAATACCTCATTGAGGGCTTCTCCTTGACGGCACGACGTTGTGGGTGACTTTTTTATGTTGTCTTCAAAGTAAGTTCTTGAATACCTCATTGAGGGCTTCTCAGGTTCTTCTAATTAAAATTTTGGCTAAAATGGAAATAGTGGTTTAAGGTTGGGGTTAGAGTTAGGTGGATGATGTGGGTTTTTTTTTTTTTGGAGTATTAGGTTAGATTATGTGGATTTTTGATTTGGGGCTAAGGAAGATAAATCCTTAAAAATTTAAGATTTGACAACCTCTGATGTCAAATGACAACTAGTCGGTGTGGGAAAGTTAGGAAATTGGTTCGGAGGGTTTTAGGACGAGGATAATTAATTTTTAATCTATTCTTCAAAACTACTGTATATTTGTGTTTAATTCTCTTTTTTTACTCTCTTGTTAGTTATTGGTTATTTTCATATAGTCAACACAGATCTGTACAGTGTAGCAGATTTAAATATTGTTTATAGAATTTATTTTAGCTCTCAATGATGTTTAATGTGAATGAGAAAGGCCTAAAAATTCTTTTCTTTAGACATGAAATTTTAAATTTAAAATCTATTAAATCCTACTTTGTGAAGCGTGTTTTAGGGAAACAACTGGGGGGGCTCAATTTCTCAAAGGTTGGGAGAAGGCCTAGACCTCATTGGTTAGAGGTGGTTCACAAAGATGTATAAATGCCATTGCCCATCAATTCTTTAGGAGGATCCTTATATTATCTTATCTTTAATGATGAATTTATCATAAAGGTATTGGTTAATTTTATTAAAAAAAACTTCTGTTTGAAATGGAAGAGCTTGGTGAAAAATAAAATTGGTGACAAAGTCAAGTGCCTATGATCTATTGTTGATGTAGAGTACAGCTCAACAGTATTCAAAACCTACAACTTTGAAATTCATATTGTGAGAATGATCCCATGAACTTCACAATAGAAGGAAGTAACTGGGATTATTAATAGAATTCTAAATGGACTTGCAAGCAGGATGAGATGGCATGCAGTTCTTCCCAAGGTTTTCTGGGCAGATGTATTAAACAAAGCATCATGTCCGATCAATCGATGGTCATCAATTACATTCAAATTTCGGCTTCCCAAATAAGTTTGTATATGAAATGAGGCATGTTGGTTTTATTTGGAGATTTTTACCTGCTTATCATATGTTTATCTTTATCAAATTATCAGGGTAAAGCACAACTATAAATCTGAGAAGTGCTTCTTCAATATATATAGTGGAGATGTTATACTAGGGCTTGTTTATTATCACTTTTATTTTTTATTGATTTTTTTTTAAATATTTTTGTTTAGTCCATTTTTTGCATGTTCTTATTTTTTATTTTTAAAAATAAATTAATTTTTTTAAAAAACATTCAAAAAATCTAAAAATTATTTTGAACATTTTTAAAAACTACACATGTTATAACATACCAAATATGTTTTAGTTCAAGTAAATTAACAAAATAAAAAAAAAAAATAGTTTTAGTTCAAGTAAATTAACAAAATAAAAAAAAAAAATAAAAAGTTATCCCAAACAATCCCTAAAGTAATTAGATTTGTGAGTTCTAAAATTAGTATCTGCAATGAATTCATGTTAAACAATGACAAATTAAACATTATCGCAATAGACAACTCAACTTCAGAATGATTGAACTAGATGAGATGTCTACATGAAGCAAATACAGGAAACACCTAACAGAATTCAGTAATCTGAGCCGAATAAACTTGACCTTTGTTAGATGGCCACAAAATACTCACAAGCCGAGTAATTATTATTGTCTTTCACTTTATTAGATGTTGCTTACATATATAAGAGAGCTTGAGTTCAACAATGAAGCCATGCATATAAATGATCTTTTCTTGTGAGAGCTTGCTATGATAAAGTCTCTTTATAAGAATAATTCATTGACTTTAATAAAGGTAAGGCAAGTGTTGGAATTTTAGGAAGATATTATTTTTAGTACCGTCTAGTTTAATTTTTTCTATTTTTAGAGCGTAATATAGTTGGTATGTTATAATTCCGGTTTCTTTCTTTTATCTTGAGGAGTTATAGCTAATTTTATGACGTTTCTAACGTAGGAGTTATCCCCTCTATTTATCTTGCAATCGTTTCCTATAAAATTGAAGAGGAATGATTATTTTTTCCATTTAAAAACTACATTATATTAGAGCTAGGTTTGTAGAGGTGGCAACTCCAATCTTCGAAGCTCTAACTTTCTCCCACTCGCGATCAAAGCTTTGTTTTTTCTCCCACTCACGATCGAAGCTTTATTTTTTCTCCCACTCATGATGTAGAACTCCCTACAAGGAACACACGATCATGTGGATGCTTGCGAAGTGGTAGCTCGCCGAAAACGTCGTTAGTGACCTGTCGCTACAGCTTGAAGTTGCTTTAAAGGCAAGTTCGAAGCAGAAGCTCCTCGAGGTTTTTTCTTTCCACCACAAATGAATTTACCATTGAACTTCCATCGCGACTCTTACCACGATTGAAGCGTGAGCCAGAACCCACAATTGAGGTTATGTTTCTTTCCC
>NW_018232789.1:2663-8953 GCF_001263595.1 Phalaenopsis equestris | reverse complement strand
TAGGAGAAAATCTTCACCTTGCGAATATCCAGCCGCTTAGGAGAAAAATTTTCACCTTGCGAATATCAAGTCCCTTAGGAGAAATGCATCATGGAGTTTCTTACACCGAAGTGAGTTGGGCAACCATGCCAACTAGCAACTGCAAATATTCAACAAGTTCAAGTAACACAAAAACTTGTTGAAAATACCTGACTTGGTCAACTATCCTGCTGCATTTTCATCATATAATCCTACAGAGTGAACTTCACTTACAACTGTTCCGACAGAGTGAACTTCACCTACAACTGTACTCCCCAACAGTTTATAGATATTACCATCAGGTTTCATAGCTCGCAATGCCTTCAAAATTTTTTGTTGTGCCAACAAATCTTTCACCATTTTTTGCCACAATCCGAAGTTTCATGTTTCATCGAACTTCATTATCTCAAATTTTACACAAGACATTGTCCTTTGAAATTAATCCTGCAGTGAACTTTTCCTGTCTTGTATTGAAACAAAACAGACCACAAATAAATTCAAAGAAACCTGAAATTTTTTCTGTCAATTGCAGCAATTTTCTAGTAATTTCCTGTGATTCGTGAATTAAAATTTTTTTTCACACGAAGCACATTTCCTGTTCGCAATTTCTAATAAGCAAAAATGCCTACATCATCGAGAGCAGAGCGGCGAATTCACAATTTCATAGGAGTTACATGTACATAGGGTTACACATCTATTTATAGATAAGACCCACATATAAATTTACAAACACTCCCTCGCTCCTTCCAACCCACTAATCCAAGACACACACCTCTTCACACCAAGAGACACCTGTTTTCGTTCCAGGATACACACCTCTCCATTTTAAGATACTCTAAATTTTCTGGTATATGAGTCATACCTAACAGATACTCCATTGTGCTCATCATTTCATGCTGTGAAGCTATGTTTGTTTACTGTTACTTATATTAATTAATATTATTTAGTCTATCTTAATGTGTTGTTGATGCGCATGAGATTAAAAATGTTTATTAGATTTCATGATTCTTGAAAATTATATACACAACTGAAGTTGATTAGGTATTTGTTAGGTTGGTTGGATCTATTACCATGTGCATGAGGGTAGGTAATGAATTTTTTCTTAAAATATTTGAGGATATGACGATGGTATTATTTATAAGAACTTGGTATAATTTTGGTTCTTTAATCAGGCACTAATTGTTGGGCAAACTCTAATGACCTTGTTATATAATGTCACCAAATAAATACAATCAAACATGTTTTTCTTGGGGGCCGTGTTGACTAGCCAAAAAAATACCTCATTTACATAAATACTATCTACTCATTGGTTTTATTTTTTAGTATTTAATAGCACATATTGATATTGCGTTGTTTTTTTTTTTCTTGATACTATGCTACTAATTTACGATTTGTAAATGAGTGTTGGGTTTGATGCTTTGAATTTGAATTTGTTATGGTTCTCTTTCTATGATGTACTGAAGTAGATGCAGTGTGCTGTAGTGTATGAGGTCACAATTGGTTGAGTTGTTACATGGGCAACCTGAAGTTAAATGATTGATTAAGGGTTGTACAATAGTCTATCTCTTAAAATGAGGGCTAAATGTCATGAAATCATAAGGTGAGTGAGATTGACTGACACAATTCATCTCTTAAAAAGAGGGGGTTGAATAATTCAAAATTTGTTTGTTATTAAAGACGATCAACGTAATCATTCTATTGAAAGAATGGGTGATTATAAGACCTATAATTAGTGGGTGTGGGAGGTTAGGGTACTACTTAATATAAAGGGGGGATTATATGCCCTATTGGCATTCTAGCTCGATGGCATTTCATACATTCAAGAATATTTGAAATCACTTCATAAAATATTAGATCGTTCTTAAACTCTAGAGGGTATTTTTTATGAAGAAGCTTAAATTATTTCAAATTAATAGAATTGAGTTTTTTTTTTTCTTTTTAAATATTTATGGAGGTATTTTGGTCTTTATTTATAATTATGATGGATTTTTTTTTTAATTTTTATAAATGGTTTCACTAATACACTCAATTAATCTAAAAAGCAACTAGATCATTTAACCCTCGAGCTTTTATGATCAATCCACTAGGGCTAAACTAAAGCTAGAACACTTTGCTAGGGGTTGACAAGGGTTGATATTGCTCTCATTGAACAAAAATTATTACAGTGTATATATTAATGCCACAAATATGATGGATTTGATTGATTGGTATAATTCTAATGAGATTTATAGATCAAATTTCTTGTAGTAGGAAAATGAAGATAAAAGGTTGCCATATTTGCAGCAAAATATTTATTTCCTTAGAGATAAAATGGCTCATGTGATAGATTTGTGGATGTCATGATAACTAAAAAACATATTGACATTATTCGATGAAGTGCTTTAAGATGAATACATAGTATGATGATACTACACCTCATGGATGCTTGAAATGAGAGCATTTTGAGGGCTATTCCAACATCTCTTGAAAGGATAAAGTTGATAACTGCAGAGTTCTTACCTCTATTATTGTGTAAACACTTTTGCATGTGATGAGGAAATACAAGGCTGCTTTGCCTTCTTGATTGGCTTGTTTAAGATTTTATTGTGCTTGATTCAATTATTTTCTTAGATTTTTGTAATGGTCAGATATTATAATTCAAGAAAGCCTTTCGCAGATGTGAATTGTGGAAGAAGTATTCCATAGTGTAAGTAAAGGGAGCTTTGAGGCTATGGAGTAATCATAAAAAAATAATCACTACCTACAGTGCCACTGGATCACCACATTAGGTTGCTGCTGTCATCGTTGGATCGCCGCCACTGTCGATTCATAGCTGCCATGCCATTGCCGCTAGACTACCGTCGCCAGACCACCGCTACTGACGATACTGGCATCAATTATTTTGGCACACGACCTCTACAATCGATCTTCGTTCACAACAACCACGTCGCCGTCATTTCTCCAATGTATTCCACCAGTTCCCTAGCTAAAGTCATGTTGATAACTGCCACTTGAGTAGTATTGTCTCGTCTATTCAAGGTCCAGTAATGTCTTGTAACATACATCAATATAATTGAATCGTTTTAACAGGGTTATGTCCCGTGATTTTTACCCTTTTGAGTTTTTTCACATAAAAACTTATTGGTGTCTTCACTATCAGCTCTTCTTTTACCTAGTGTGTATGTTAGATTATTGTATAATGTTAATACATTAATATATCATTCTACTATTAAAAATTATCCTTGCAAGAAACACATACAATTTTTTTTTTGAACAACTAACCTATTTATTTACACATGCTATGACCTAATCTTTGGGAATTTGAAAAAAATAAAAAAAAATGTGCTAAATTTTGATATTTGAGTAACAATTTGAAAAATAGTGGCAAGTGGGCGCTAGTTTTGTAAATGACAATGTTTAGGCTGCTTTGTATACCCCTTAAATACTCTTTTTTTAAAACTTAGTTTAATTTTTTTTAAGCGTAATATTCTACAAATAAATTCTTATGGAATTAACAAATCATTAAATGGATAACTGCAATACAAGTGATGCGAGTTGCACGTGCACTCCTAATTAAGATTTACGTACCTTTAAGATAAAACATTCGAAAATATAGATAGGTTCCTCTAAATATATATATATATATATAAAGATGACAATGTCACCAATCAGTTAATGATATAACGCTCTAAAATGCATATAGGTCCCTTAACGACCTTGGGAGCTGCGATCGCTGCTCTTTCCTGATTCCCTTTACAAGCGGGCTCCTTTAGCCATCTTCCCCTGCATTAACAAAAGGAGAAGAATATTTTCGAGAAATGGTAATGACCGTGCCCGTAACCTGGTCTTGAATAACAATGTTATTAGTAGACACAAAGATAAGGTATTTTGCAGTCATATTGTAAGGGGGTGGATCATCATCTCCTACAATATTACCTAACTCCGAGAGACATTTGCTTCCGGCGCTTAGCAACATTTTTCTCTTTGCCTTCCTCGCTCGAACATATTCTATGATGTCTGAATAACGCCACAACACTTTCGCCATCTCACCCGCCAACGCACGGCCGTCGCCTTTGCTACATATTGCGGGACCGACAGATGACACCGATCAACATCTCCCTAGAAACCTCCATGCTCTCTGGGAGAGACAACGGCTTGGACACTGAACATCTCATCGGCTCGTTCTGTATCCCCCATGCATCAGAATAAGAACCAACCATGAACATTTTTTTTCAATCCTTTATTGTATTCTCGACTCCTATCAATTGGAGCTCCTTTCCCGTCATGAACATGGTGAAGCCCTCTCTGTCAATCTTAAACGCGAAAAAAAAATTTAAAGAGATCGTTGTTCCACGCAATATGCTCCCGCCGATAGACCATAGCTACGTTATTATCGTAGCTATGGAGTTCGACATTACTTGCGTTGAAATAACTCAATACATGTTAAAGATGCTCCGGAGCTCATTGCCTAGATCAACATTCGACCGGGAGTCTCGGCCGACCAACACATGTTTCAGAGAGCAAAGTCGTCACTTAACCAGTCGTCTCAGTCAATCGAATTCAAACAAGCCGGTCAATCAATTACCGCAATGTTAAGATTCAAATTGTAAATACAAAATGATATGAAATCCATATGATTAATAAGAGTATCCATTGTACTAAGGATGGTTTCCATAACCGTCTCTGTTTTCCGTAATTGTAAAAAATATTCTTCTATAAATAGCAGAAAAAAATACGAATAAAGGGACCTCTTTCTAGGCTCTCCCTATATGAAATTCTAAACTTATTGTACTCTTTTCCTTCCCTTGTCTATATATATATATATATAGACAAGGGAAGGAAAAGAGTACAATAAGTTTAGAATTTCATATAGGGAGAGCCTAGAAAGAGGTCCCTTTATTCGTATTTTTTTCCTGCTATTTATAGAAGAATATTTTTTACAATTACGGAAAACAGAGAACGGTTATGGAAATCATCCTTAGTACAATAGATACTCTTATTAATCATATGGATTTCATATCAATTTGTATTTACAATTTGAATCTTAACATTGCGGTAATTGATTGGCCGGCTTGTTTGAATTCGATTGACTAAGACAACTGGCTAAGTGACGACTTTGCTCTCTGAAATATGTGTTGGTCGGCTGAGACTCCCGGTCGAATGTTGATCTAGGCAACGAGCTCCGGAGCATCTTTGACATGTATTGAGTTATTTCAACGCAAGTAATGTCGAACTCCATAGCTACGATAATAACGTTTGTTATTTTCTATCGGCGGGAGCGTATTGTGTGGAACAACGATCTCTTTAAATTTTTTTTTTTCGCGTTTAAGATTGACAAAGAGGGCTTCACCATGTTCATGACGGGAAAGGAGCTCCAATTGATAGGAGTCGAGAATACAATAAAGGATTGAAAAAAATATTCATGGTTGGTTCTTGTTCTGATGCATCGGGGATACGGAACGAGCCGATGAGATGTTCAGTGTCCAAGCCGAGGTCTCTCCCGGAGAGCATGGAGGTTGCCAGGGAGATATTGATCGGGTGTCATCTGTCGGTCCCGCAATATGCAGCAAAGGCAACGGTTGATTTGTTAATTCCATAAGAATTTATTTGTAGAATATTACGCTTAAAAAAAATGAAACTAAGTTTTAAAAAAAGAGTATTTAAGGGGTATACAAAGCAGCCTAAACATTATCATTTACAAAACTAGCGCCCACTTGCCACTATTTTTCAAATTGTTACTCAAATATCAAAATTTAGCACATTTTTTTTTATTTTTTTCAAATTCCCAAAGATTAGGTCATAGCATGTGTAAATAAATAGGTTAGTTGTTCAAAAAAAAAATTGTATGTGTTTCTTGCAAGGATAATTTTCAATAGTAGAATGATATATTAATGTATTAACATTATACAATAATCTAACATACACAATAGGTAAAAGAAGAGCTGATAGTGAAGACACCAATAAGTTTTTATGTGAAAAAACTCAAAAGGGTAAAAACCACGGGACATAATCCTGTTAAAACGATTCAATTATATTGATGTATGTTACAAGACATTGTTGGACCTTCAATAGAGGAGACAATACTACTCAAGTGGCAGTTATCAACATGACTTTAGCTAGGGAAGTGGTGGAATACATTGGAGAAATGACGGCGACGTGGTTGTTGTGAACGAAGATCGATTGTAGAGGTCGTGTGCCAAAATAATTGATGCCAGTATCGTCAGTAGCGGTGGTCTGGCGACGGTAGTCTAGCGGCAATGGCATGGCAGCTATTAATCGACAGGGGGGGGGGG
>NW_018232789.1:0-2220 GCF_001263595.1 Phalaenopsis equestris | reverse complement strand
CCCGCTCTAAATGAAAACGAGCTAGCTCAAATTGAGTCATTTGGATCTATTTCAGCTTGGAATCGGCTCGATAAGGCTCAAAATTAAAACTAATCGACTCAAATTGAGTTATTTGGATCCGTTCCAGCCCAAACTCGGCTCGAAATTGGCTCGTGAATAGTGAAATTCAATTTCACTTAACATTACATTTCTATCTTGTTATATATATAAAAAAAAAACATAATACGACCTAATATCGAGCCAATTAGAGTTAAATTTCTATATATGGCTTGAAATCGGTTCGAAAAAAATCTGATCCAATGTTTCAGCTCATAGCTTGGTTCGGTCCAATCTAAAATTCGAATCGATCTTCAACAAATTAGTGATCTTTGAACTAAATTAGACTTCAAATTAATATGAACTTTCTTTGTTTAATAAACATTATAATTACAATGTCAATGCATACGGTGAGAAAATCCAATTTTTTTGGCAACTTATATCGATGAGGTGGATTCTTGCCCACTTTATCACATAAAAGCACGACTACATAATTCAATTTCTTAAAAATTTAATCGTCAATTTTAAATTTTATAAATAAGAAAAGAAGAATATTAAAAAAAAAATGTCAGAAATAATTAGAAGTGGCAAGTGCCAATAATAATAATAATAATATATAGTAATAATAGTAATAAAATTGAGCAAGTTGAACATGTATATGGACTGAAGCAGCAGTGCTGCCGAATGTAGACCAAGCATATATAGCTTAAATAAATTCTTAAATTATTTTCTTGAACTAATTCGTGCTATATTTTTTATTGATGCGCGCATGATAAGATATAAATATTTTTTTAATGTCCCATGTCGTTGAAATTAAAAAGAAAAAAATAAAAAGAAAAATACAGCTAAGCTCTCTTAATTAGCCACCAGCTCGCAGAAATGTTTTCCATAAAATTCAAATCCTAATTTAGGTGATATATATGCACGGCCATGGGTTTAGGGTTCTGTACTCTGCTCAGCCGTCGGATTATTTCTGACGATTGGGATTTTTTCGAGGCATTCTTGATTAAATCCCACTTGTAGAGATTCAATCGAACGGCTGGAAGACGATCTAAGTGCAGAGATGTCTGTGTTAAGTAGTTTATGTAGTTATGGGATGTGAAAGTCATGGCTACATTTGAACATAAATATTTATCTACTTCTTTTATTCATCTTTTACTTAGTTTTCTTATGGCATATAAATAAAACTGGGCCAGAAATCTACAAATACTTATAACAATAATTGCAAGATGGCCCTTTTCATGAACGAACAACTTCAATTCCATTCACTTCAGGCTCAAATCTATGCTCGTGGGCTTCTCGCCTGATTGTTCTCGCCGGCCCCCGCAATCTAAGAATGTCATTCATACTCGTCACTACGACCTATATAGTTCACAACTCCCGCAATTGCTTACTACGGTTTCTCTGGCCAATCAACGTTTCTGGGGCAATCATCGGCAACACTCACGACAGACTATTACCTCTACAACAATCAACAATGACCCTTGCAACCTGCTGTCACCTAGAACTGCAACCAGATTATTATTATACAACTTTGCAATTCCACCATCTCTAATTTTGGAGAAAGAATGAACATGTGTATTCATCATTTTTATTGGATTATTTCAACTGGGTTATACCCCGTGGTCCCCGTGGTCTTTCCTCATTCCAAGGGTTTTCAATGTAAAAAGTCGAAGTGTTTCATTTTACTTACTTCTCTTCTTTTATCTGTGTGTGTTGAATTCTCATGTAATTTTAAGACGATAATTTATTACTTTACCGCCACGAATTTTCTAGCACGCATCAAGAAGATTCATCATAAGTATTGATAATATCAACTTGAACGATAATGAATTTATATTTGTGCTAGAAACAGCATAAATTAGAGCAAAAAATTAAAAATTAGAAAAATATATTTATAATTCTTGTAATTAATTTAAAATTAGTTTGTCAACCATTAGAGAAGGATTGACGTTGCTTACATATATTGTTCTCACTTATTGTACCAAATTATTATATACTAGAATTTTCATTACAATTGAGTGAGAATTTTAGATCTAAGTTTTATATAAAATTTACTAAAAACAGTTAAAAAAAAAAAGTTATATTGAGGTAGCCACTATAGTTTTTATGTGATAAACTCAACAAGACAAGGGAAGAAATCAAAGGACATGGATCATATAAAATAATTTAGTATGTCAACAA
>NW_018232788.1:0-224 GCF_001263595.1 Phalaenopsis equestris | reverse complement strand
TTACCATAAGATAACTTTGATATGTGCACACACACGTGCGTGAATGTATTAAAAATAATGTTCAGAGGTTATTATACGAGTTCCGGTCATCTCTCATTCTCCTAAGAATTTGAGTACCACACCCTACACTCGAGGGGAATCAAACTCCAAACCATAGAAGACTTACAACTGAGAAGCAGATGCACAACTAAATGTGTATGTATGTATGTATGTATGTATGTATG
>NW_018232787.1:0-390 GCF_001263595.1 Phalaenopsis equestris | reverse complement strand
CATTTAACATGGAAGCAGAAAAGTTTACCCGTTCTCACTGCTTTATCTTCCACGTTCCTTTCCCATCAGTGAGAAAGTTAATCACATCATTGAGGGGTTTCTCCATCGTACTAAATGATTCATAGTGGCAGATGTATGAATTTGGGATTTCATAAAAAGTGTTAATGCGGGCGGCGGGAAATTCCACAGGAAGTCTGCGCACTGCACGATTCCATCTTTAGCATAAATCACATTGGCGTAGAACTCTTTAACCACATTTGCATCGGCTTTATTGGTGGGGGAACAAATGGTTTAAAAAAAGTTTTCTCACCTCCGCTCGGTAATAACCTGTTCAATTTCTCCTTCTGGTCTCTCGAAAACTCGATCTTGAATATATTTTTTTCCTTGAAG
>NW_018232786.1:0-798 GCF_001263595.1 Phalaenopsis equestris | reverse complement strand
CATAG
The DNA here is from genome assembly GCF_001263595.1 of Phalaenopsis equestris. Lineage (NCBI taxonomy): Eukaryota > Viridiplantae > Streptophyta > Magnoliopsida > Asparagales > Orchidaceae > Phalaenopsis > Phalaenopsis equestris. The sequence continues at coordinate 793 of NW_018232786.1, read as the reverse complement.
GTGACAAAATATCACTTACAATACAATTAATAATATTAGCATATCATGGTACTTTTTGGTATTTTCCACTCATTAATATTATAGAGTTGTTCATCAGGGAAACTGTCCATAATTTCATTGTCGGTGTTAGATAATTCATGATATTCTAATCTCGACAAATGGTTGGTAATTTAATTATTTGTTTCCTTTCAATCAATAACCACAAAATCAAATTATTGCATCAAAAGTATCCATCTAATTAACATTGGTTTGGCATCCTTCTTTTACATCAGATATTTAATAGCAGAGTGATCAGTGTGCACAACACATTTAGTTCTAATTAAATAAGATCTAAATTTGTCAAAAGTATACACAATAGCCAGTAACTCTTTTTCAGTAACAGTGTAGTTAATTTGAGCATCGTTAAGAGTTTTACTAGCGTAGTATATAACTTTAAAAATCTTATCATACCTTTGTCCAAGAACAGCTCCAATAGCATAATCACTAACATCGCACATCAGATCGAATGGTTTCTCCCAGTTAGGTGAAACTATTATAGGGGTTGTGATTAGCTTTTCTTTTAATAACTTAAAGGCATTTAAACAGTCTTCAGTAAACTCAAATTTCTTGTCATTTTCTAAAAGTTTGCATAGAGGTTTAGTAATTTTTGAAAAATCTTTAATATAACGCCTGTAAAAACCAACATGTCAAAGAAAACTTATAACCCCTCTTACATGAGTAGGAGGTGTAAATTTAGATATAACTTGATTTTTTGCAGAGTCTACTTCCATACCATTTTCTAAAATTTTATGCC
>NW_018232785.1:0-425 GCF_001263595.1 Phalaenopsis equestris | reverse complement strand
AGACACTTATAATGTTGGCAAGCTTGTTTGGGCCTTAATGAAATTTGATATTCAAACTAATCATTTGAACATAGCTTCTAATAAAAGAAATAGGCTCAAACATATATTCAAATAAGATTCAAAATTATGTTGAAATTTAATCTGGGTTTTATTTAAGCATTGTTTGAATGTATATTTGAACTCAGTTGGAACCTAGTTTTAAACAATTGCTTAAGAAAAGGTGTCTGTATTTGGGATTGAATGTGATTTGATCCATAAGTTCCAATTAAATATTCACCATTATCTTGTTAAAATGTATTCATTTCATTTGTTTTGATATGTAGACAATTGTTGAGATATACTATTTTCTTATAGGCATTATATAGCAATGCTAATATATATTACTAAGGTTAATAGAGGAAATGATAAATCGCAATTTGAAGCAG
>NW_018232784.1:0-1453 GCF_001263595.1 Phalaenopsis equestris | reverse complement strand
CTTTGGGTTCTACAATAAAATGTTCCAAATTTGAAACAAATCTCCTTTCACACCTCTACGTCCAATTTTGTTAAAGAGTCCTACCCTTTGAAATTCTTTAAAGATAATATTTCTTGATTTTTATCGAGAGACTTCTTAAGTGACTTCGGTCATTTAGGATGTAATTAACCATAGGAGCTTGCCCTTATAGGAAGCATGTCCGAACCCAGCTTACTATAAATCCTATTTAATCCTTTATATTAAATACGGGAACTTGTCGGCAAATACAAAGGTTTAACAGACCAAATGGACGTCTTACTTTCCTTAGTTTATTTGATCGAGCCTCATCCTTAAGTCTTGTGTTTATCCTTTGGGATAGATACAGGATTTGAGATACAGTGCTATTTCATTTTAAAGTATGAAAAATATGGGGTCAGTTTGATTTCATACTTCAACGTCCTTCCGAAGCGGGCGACGGGATTTTGATTCCGATGACCTACAGTTTCTTACGGGCAACTCCCCACAAAGGGCAACTCCCCAAAACACAATCCGAAATAGCGCCGACAATTATTTGTGATGATTTGAGCCCAGTTCTTTATTTAATTTTTGATTTAGCCAATTGAGAGATTAAAATGTGTTGACAAACATATATTCCGAAAGGGCTATGATTTCTACAACATGGGGAGAATCAAATTTGATATCATGGGAGAGTATTTCATCAATGAAGTTGGGTTCAAATAAATAGGTAAATATACTTTGTTGGATGCAGAATTGGAGATTTTAAGGTGACAGATTAAATTCCCCAATTTGGTCTAGTTAATTGGAAACTGATGTGAGATTGTTGGCCCTCAGAGGAGGGAGTAGTGGGGGCTCTGGTGTGGGGGGCGATCCTCCCATCCTAACCACGGAATTAGGGACCAAAATTTGGATTAGTCAATGTTCTTTATACTCTTGGAAGAGAGTCATGAATAGGACTGCTCCTATTTGGCACCAAACAATTTTTATATATTTTCAAATGATTTTAATTTCTTCACAATCCTTATACTTATTGTAAATGAGAAAGATGTATTCTTAAATTTGAGCTCTTCATCACAAAACTTTGTTTATTCATTATAAATTTAACTTTGAAGTTTAGAAATTAGTTTAGTAAACTTAGTTCTTTTAGTACATTTTTGTTAGAAATAATTAAGCCCATTTTAACTTGGTCTTCTTACTTTAATTTTTATAGTTTGAATATTGTGATTATTGTTATTATCATAAACATTTCCGTCTTCTAAACTAAAACTTAATACTAGTAGACTAGAATTATTCTAAGAGATTTCTTACTTTGCTTCTCTGTCGGATCGATACTGGAGTTTTTAAAGAATTTCCTATATTACTTAAAGTAATACGTGCACTTACGTAGAATTTCTAGTGTGTGAAATTTTTTATATACTTTGTATAACATTTAAATTTTGCACATTAAATACTTAAT
>NW_018232783.1:2161-3551 GCF_001263595.1 Phalaenopsis equestris | reverse complement strand
TTTTTTTTTTTGGAGTTAATGTTTTTATGAAATTGAATTATATGTTGTTGTTGTTGAAATTATGAGTAAAGTGAGTAAAAAGGTTTGCTAGTGAATTTTTCTATGACAAATTGTCATTCCTTATGAAGAAGCGTACTTCAGCTTCAAATATTTCCTCCTAGCTCAATAGATTTTTAGCTTTTCTTGTAGGTCTTATATCCTTAGTACCTTTTAGCCACTCCTACAAGAATTTTTGTTGTCTGGGTCTTTCCAACTTTCTGTGGGGTAGTTCATATCCTTTGCCAGAATACATTTAATCTTTCAATGATGATGATTTGCTTTTAGATCTTTTTACTGGTGAGGTTTTTTAATCATTTATAATTGATAAATCTCCATAGATATGTGGGAGTTTAATATACTTAGCTTATCCTCTAATTTAAGAAGGGCATTAGGTTTTCAGATTGCCCTAGTTTTGTATTTTCTATTGAGAGCTTGACGCATGGATTATTGTTGGAGTTCTCTAATTTAGTGAACAAAATATTTCTTTTACTTTGACAGATTGCTGCCCCCTCGAATGTCAGATATGATAAATCATTATTTGGTAGGTCCTACAAAGAAGTTACATGCGTGTCAGTTACATTAATAATTGTAAATGAGCCTAGAGAATATAAATTGGTGATTTTATTATTAATCATTTTCTTTGGGGTAGCTCTTCGAAACTATTATGTCTTTCCAACTTTTCCATCATTTATTTGCCATCTGTGGCTGTTTTTGTTTCTTTTTTTTATTATTTTTTAAGGAGTCGTTAGTTTATTCATCGTTGTATACTTCCTTTATTCGAATAAGTCTATCTTTCGGATTATGTGAATGATTAGAAGAATAATGAACCATAAAAGTATGACGTACAATGGAGACAGATAAAATAAGAGAAACAATATGGAGAAATTCCGTACGACAAATCTCGCAAGGATAGACCAAGAATATACGTCTGAAAAATATTAGACCAAGATAACTTGTGTTAAATATTCAAGAAAGAATGCCTACAAATGCTACCAACAACCAGATATTCATTTATGTTTGCTTGTTCTGGCAACCAAAGTGCTCGTAAGGGGACATATCTCACTTGTATAATTATATCTCGGGGTTTGCCCAAGAATATTCTTGATTCAAGGAGTTTTGCTTACATTTAAAGTCAGAAATAACACGAAGCTATTAAAGGACAACTATTTCATAGGAGAATGCTCCGACGTTTTCAAAGCTCAAGCTAAGCAAAAGGGAGGAGAGTGAGTATCTCACAGTCTCATATGAGTAACAGTCATCGGCATATGGAGCCTGCGAAATAACCAAATTACGTTGATGGAGAATCCCAATTAGGGCTGTCAAAACAGCTCGTTGTTCACGAACAGCTCGT
>NW_018232783.1:0-1955 GCF_001263595.1 Phalaenopsis equestris | reverse complement strand
GTTATAGATTTAATATCTCGTATCAAAAATGAGTTCACCAAATGTTGTTCTTGACGATCTCAGAGCATTGTTCGAGAACAATTTGCTCTTTCCATTTCATGTTTTTTTTTTTTGAAGTTAATGTTTTTATGAAATTGAATTATATGTTGCTGTTGTTGAAATTATGAGTAAAGCGAGTAAAAAGGTTTGCTAATGAATTTTTCTATGACAAATTGTCATTCCTTATGAAGAAGCGTACTTCAGCTTCAAATATTTCCTCCTAGCTCAATAGATTTTTAGCTTTTCTTGTAGGTCTTATATCCTTAGTACCTTTTAGCCACTCCTACAAGAATTTTTGTTGTCTGGGTCTTTCCAACTTTCTGTGGGGTAGTTCATATCCTTTGCCAGAATACATTTAATCTTTCAATGATGATGATTTGCTTTTAGATCTTTTTACTGGTGAGGTTTTTTAATCATTTATAATTGATAAATCTCCATAGATATGTGGGAGTTTAATATACTTAGCTTATCCTCTAATTTAAGAAGGGCATTAGGTTTTCAGATTGCCCTAGTTTTGTATTTTCTATTGAGAGCTTGACGCATGGATTATTGTTGGAGTTCTCTAATTTAGTGAACAAAATTTTCTTTCTTCTCGAAGTAAGAGTCGCTTAGTGCCCGTTCGGGGCAGCTGATAAGTGTTGCGGCGTTTTGAAAATGTCGCTTATTTGTTTGTTTCGTACTTTCAGACATATTATTTGAAAACTTCATTTAATTTTTTCTATTACACGTTGATCGCGGGGCTATAGTCGCGATCGGCGTTTTCGTCCCTCGTTTTACGCCTCCACCCCTCTCCCTCGCGTCAAAACCTAGCCCTTGCCTCTTAAGCCACGAACCTTCGCTCTCCTTCGCTGAAAGCCATTTGAAGTTCGTTGCTTCGTTGCCAAAATCCAAGCTCCCCCCACCTACACATCTTTCGGGCGCCCTCCTCTTTCCGTTTGATCCTAACCGAAACCAGCGAGGAAGGTAACCTTCGTCCTTCTCCCCATGCTCCCACCAATATATGCGCATAAGCCTCTTTGAATCTCGTAAATCCACCGTCCGACCGAATTTTCCTAACCTTGGATTTAAGACAAACAGAGGAGAAACGAGATGTAAGAAATTCTTAGGATTTAAAGATATATATTTTTTTGTTTATTAAAGATAGGTGTTATGCATGTAAATCCCCTAAAATTTTATTTAAAAATAAAAATTTTTATTCCTTGTAAAAACTAAAACAAAATAAAGATATTATTTCAACTATATTTTGCTCAATTAATATTCATAACTTCTTACTTTTAAAAAATTAAATAATAAAAAATAATTTGATTTGGTTGCATCTAATTTCGTAAATAAATAAGTTTCATTTCATAATTATTTTATCTTATTTTTTAATTAGTGTATGATCAATAGTTTAACTGTCAAATTTGTATAGTTATGTTTGTCATTCATACCCTATAATTGTAGCAGTTTCTATTTTATGTTTGTCATTCATATCTCTTATAAATTTATTTCTTTCAGAATCGGAGTTCAGGTACATAATCTTTCTCTCTTTGTATATATGTTTGTAGAATTTGATAATCCGAAAAAATCCGAGTGTGAAATTACATAGCCTTTATCTCTCTATATATACTTCGCAATTTGATTTGAAATTTTGGCTATAATATTGGATGATTTATTCCAAACGGTTTCACTTCATTTATTTTGCGAGCATTTAGCTGAGAGTAGCTTACGAAATATTTGAATAGAAGTTTTAAAACTTATGTTCAAATTCATATATCCTTGTGGATAGTATAGCTTTTGATGTTCCTAAACTTGATTATTGAAGTTATAGATTTTAAAATTTGTATAAAATATAAAGCTACAAATTAGCTGTATTTCAAACACACATATCAAACAGCTAAACAGCCTCTTCAAAATAAAATACTTATTTAATGAGA
>NW_018232782.1:0-602 GCF_001263595.1 Phalaenopsis equestris | reverse complement strand
AAAGGTAACGGACACCCTACAGTGTCGTACCCCTAGAATAAAGTGTTTGGCAATGTCTGCTCTGTTCCCTTTAAGAACTAGCACTGAACGAATAGGTAGTAGAATTTCTGCGAGTAGAATTTCTGTAGACCCTCTCAATTCACCAAGGCTAATGACATTTATTTCTTTTCCAAATTAAACATTTCTTTTTATTTCTTTTTCTCATGAATGAGACCATGCAGAAAGGTCTCACAAAGTCATGATGGTCAATGTGCGGAGGTATGCAGTCTCCTTCAACATATATGTTGATAATACATCTATTAGGAATACAGATAGCTGTCAGTATGCTCCATCGGACCATTCTCTTAATCATCTATTTTATCATTGTAGGTATGGATCCACCTGATCGTGTATCCTAGGTGGATTTCCTTGCCTATAGTTAGTGAAGTTGTAACAGCAGCCGCACTGGATAGTGATCCTGCCTTTTCCTCGCATCCACTTTCTTGGCTCGGAATAGGTCCTTTCCATAAGTAGTCCTGCTTGACCTCTATCTCTTAGGTCAAAAATGTAGTGGACAATGTTTCGTTTATCACTTTCTGAGAAGACCCTAGTGTATAATTCCA
>NW_018232781.1:0-1227 GCF_001263595.1 Phalaenopsis equestris | reverse complement strand
CTGAGTCAATCGGTTGGCCTCCGGGTGGGTCGGTTGATCGACTTATAGTCGATAGACCACTATCACTCGCTTGCCTTTATTTATGGTTCTCCTATATTATTTTCACGAGATTCATCTTTCGACATGTACATTATTCTAAGCCATTAGATCCACGAAAACTGAGGAGCTTTTTTCTGTTGTGCACTTAAAAATTAGATGAATTAGCTAATTGCACCCTACTTAAACAAAGCTCAAGGATAATATTCTTGTGGAGATCGACAGTAATAAATATTTCAAATGGTCAATGTCATTAAAGAGACAGGTAATTAACCATATTATCATTTCTACAACTAAGAAAATTGAATGTTTGAATTGGTTTGAAGACCGAGTTACTATTAATAAAAAACTATAAATAGATCATTAGCCTCAAGTGATCACAACATCCATATGTAAAAACTATATGAAACATTGCTGCTATTATAGGAATGTGTCCATATCCCATCCATCTTTATGCATAGAAAGCCATAACTAAGTTTTTATATCTTATCCAGATATATTTTTTCATCTCGAAGTAAAAAACTAAAAAGAAACTTTTTTTTCTAATCGAACCATAATTAATTAGTTATCATGATGAGCACTAATTAATACTTGAATTTGGGAAAAAAATAATTAATATTTAAAATTATCAAATTTACTAGACTTTCAAAATTGAAATCATAATTGATCAGTTAATTATTTGTTATTGTAGGAAAAAAATATGAAATATAAGTATATATTTGTGATTCGGGCTTGATCGGTCTATGTCTATATCCAAGTCTTTCCCTTGCTCTGCTACTATCAACAAATCTTCGTCACTTGGACCCGTGGCACAATTTTTGCCACCCGACCAATATTGTCTAACTGTAATTATATGATCATCAATGCTTGACTATTGTTAGCTATCATCTATTGCATGTATGTATTTCCTTGAATTTCATTATGTTTTTGCCTAAAGTCTATGTTGTGTTGTGTGGATTCCGGTCCATTACATCCAAATTGGGCGGATTCTGTATCTTTTGGAATGCATCTTGATGAATTAATTTCGTGTTATTTGTTTCCTTCATAATTAATTCTCCCGCTTCTTCTCCCTCGCTCAATTTCGTGTTATTTGTTTCCTTCATAATTAATTCTTTGTTTCCTTCATAATTAATTCTCCCGCTTTTTCTCCCTCACTTGCCTCCCGAATTCGCGATAAAAGGAGCCCGCCCT
>NW_018232780.1:0-240 GCF_001263595.1 Phalaenopsis equestris | reverse complement strand
TCTGAAATTTTTAAATATCCTATTTATTTATTCAATCCACAGGCAACGCGGGCTGACTGGATCCTCGGATCCATTGAAAAGCCACGTGGCGCGCTCCTATTTGACGCCGCCTTCTGACTCAGCTGCCACGCGTCCCGCTATATCGCCTCAGATGGTCATCCGGCTGGATCTCCGTCGTTCATTCAATACACGCACGGATGGACAACATTAGTTCATCGTCCCCGATAGCCTTAACCGAGA
>NW_018232779.1:0-431 GCF_001263595.1 Phalaenopsis equestris | reverse complement strand
GTTGAAACACCTAAATATTTCTCCTCAAAACTGAACCTGCAACTTGGGAAATCACAAAGGTTCTCCTCCAGATCTATGACATCCCTTAGTTCTTCTTCTTTTTTTGGATTCCAAAAACAAAATGTTCCAAATTTAAGTCATTTCCTTTTTCACGCCTCTTTGTCTGATCTCATTGAAAAGTTTTATCCTTTTTACCTTTTTTAAGATAATTTTTCTTGATTTTTATCGAGAGTTTTGTTAGGTGAATTTGGTCATTTAATATGTAATTAACTATAGGGGATTGCTTTTATAAGAAGCATGTCCGAACCCAGCTTAATATAAACTCTATTTAATTCTTTATATTAAATAGGAGATTTTTTCGGCAAATATTTTTGCAGAACAAACGGACGTCATATGTTCGTTAGTTTATTTGATCGAGTCTCATCCTCAAG
>NW_018232778.1:0-794 GCF_001263595.1 Phalaenopsis equestris | reverse complement strand
GAAGGGTATTTTTATGTTTTTATTGCAGGTATATCCAATTTAGGTATTTGGAGAAAAAGTAACAAAAGGACGAAATTTGGAGCCAAAACAATGAATTTTGGAAATTATGGCGCTAGAAGCGCCATTTTAGAGAGAGTTGGCGCCAAATGCACCAGATTGGCACAAGAAGCTCCATTTTATAGAGAGCTAGCACCATATGTGCCAGATTTGGTGCCTGAAGCACCAAAACCCTGAACAGCGCGGTCTAAAGTAAGCTGGCGCCAGATGTGCTAGAACTGGCGCAGAAGCACGAGATGACTTTTTGCATATTAAGGAGGTTAAGAATGAGTTTTGCACAAATTTTTAAAGGGACACTTGTTATAAACATTCCTAGGAGTAATTCAATGCATTTGGACACTTTGAAAAGTTCTTTTATGAAGGGATATGTCTCTTGGATCAATGGACATGTCTTTTGAATTCAAAAGGGCTGACTTTTGGATAGAATTTTGGACGAAATTTTGAATTCTTTTTGGAGGGAGGAAACCTTTAATAAAAGAGAGGTTTTAAAGAACAAAAAGAAGGTGGCGTGTAAGGGGGTGAGAGAGAGAGAGAAAGTCAAGGGCTTGAAGATTTTCTTCAAGGATTGTAAGAGGAGAGGGAAGGTGAGAGATTTCTTTTTCATTACACTTCTAAGAGAGAATTGAAAGTGCTTGTAAGGAGAGAAAGGCTTCAAGAGACCTTCTAGGGATTTGCTTGGGAAATTTTGTGAGATAAGTTTTTTCTTTTATTTATTTTATTTTGTAAACTTTTTTTTA
>NW_018232777.1:1117-1431 GCF_001263595.1 Phalaenopsis equestris | reverse complement strand
CTAGTCAGCATGCGCTGTTTAAATAGATAAATAGGAGTTTTTTCTTATTTATTTAAATACTCCTAACTTAAAAAATCCATAACTTGGTGTAGAAAAATCACAAAAATAAAATAAAAATACCCTCTTACTCAATGAATAGAGAAGAATAATGTGGAATAATTTTCAAGTCCATTTGGTGCATATTTTATTTTTAATTAATTAAATATTGTTTGGAATCATTTGATTCTCCATGCATATTGACACACCACCTTGGCTTGAAATTTTGACATGTTGTAGCCTCTCTGATTTTTCCAAAGTCAGAGGAGGTTCCTATA
>NW_018232777.1:665-1040 GCF_001263595.1 Phalaenopsis equestris | reverse complement strand
ATTTTCTGTTCAAATAATTATAGAAAATTGCATGTGCTTTAGAAAATTCTACAAATATTCATGTGAGCTCCCTATGGCTAGAGTAGTCTTAGGAAATAATTTTATAATTTTTAAAAATCAAAACATTATTATTTTAAGCAAACCTCAATTTGCTTAAAATATTTAATTAGGAGAATATAAAGATCAAAATACTTTGATTTTTGTTCTCCACTATGCTTTATAAGTCAGAGAACTCACCATAAAAATTTTAAAAGATTTGGAAACCATTTAATATTTTTAATTGATTTTTACAAATGACCATCACTCTTAACATTTAAATAATTTTTAAAAATCAAAGTATAACTCAAAAAATTATGAAACTTAGTTTTTTTGAGT
>NW_018232777.1:0-625 GCF_001263595.1 Phalaenopsis equestris | reverse complement strand
AGGGATATTTTATAAAAATAAAATAATATTTTAAATAAAAACTTAATTTTTGGCCTATTTTAAGTATTTAAATAATTAAAAATTCATAAAATCATAAAAATAATAAAACTCATGGAAATGTTTTAAATTGTTTCCTAATCACTTAAGAACAATCAAAATATTTTTCCTGATTTTCTAAATAAAGATATTTATTTTCAAAGCTTAAAAATAATTTTTAAAGCGCTAAAAATGAGTTTTCACTAAAATAATTCAAATAAATCAAGAAAAAATGAGGATCAAATGTGTTGCAAAAACTACAAATTTAGAAGATGTCATGTCAACTTTTTGACCTCAGGGAGATTTTTCAAAAATAAAAAACTTAATTTTCCACATTTAAAATATTTTATATTTGATAAATGCCCCAGAATTTAAAGTAATTAATAATTCTAGAACTTAAAATAATTCTAGTAAATCATAGAGAATTTAAAAAATCATGAAATTTGGTCCAAAGGCTTCTATGGTCTAGGTACAGTTCCAGTAAAAATTTCAAGAGATTATAATTTACCTTCGTGAAGCTAGGATTTTTCTTTGAAAAATCCTATTTTTCTATTAAAATAATTAGATAAATTAAATTAAATTTTGAAAA
>NW_018232776.1:0-414 GCF_001263595.1 Phalaenopsis equestris | reverse complement strand
GCCGTCGTTTTGTGATTAATTTTATCTTTATATTTGTTTTATTTATATTTTTTATTTAAATAAAATATATTTATTATGATAAAATTATGTTTTTAATTTAATTTAATTTAATTTAGGAACATTTACATACACACCACTCAATTCTTATGCATTTACTTATCTACTACCTAAATTTTAGCTTTTTACACATAAGTCATCATATTTATACTTCAAAAGTCGCATTTTATATTTTTAGGAAATAGAATAATGATACTTTTCATATGAAATAAAACATTTGGATGGCATAAATATAAAAGATAAAATTTAGGTGTTAGATATGTAAATATATATGAATTGTATGAAATGTAAATTAGTATGCTAGAATTTAGGTAGCATAAAACATATGAAATAAAACATTTGGATGGCATAAATATA
>NW_018232775.1:4435-4862 GCF_001263595.1 Phalaenopsis equestris | reverse complement strand
TCTCCCTCTCTGTGGCATCCTCTCTCCCCTCCTCTATTTACCCTCCACACTCTACCAACTATCCTCTCTCTCTGCCTTACTCTCTCTCCATTTCTTATTCTCTCTCTTTCTCATAAGCTCTATCTTGCTCTCTCCCTATCTCGTTCCCTCTCTATCTTTTTTTTTGTCTGTCTCATTTGCTTACTCTATTTTACTCTCTCTTTTCTCTCATCTTTATCTCTCTCTTAGCCAACTCTTTTTTCTCTCTTCTCTTTCTCTCTACACCCTCCTCTCATCTATCTCTTTATCTCTTCTCCCGCTCCCTTCTTTTTCTCTCCTCCTTCTCTTTCTCAAATTTTCTCTTCTATTAATCTCTATTCTCTTCACTCCCTCACCATCTCTCTCTCCATCTCTTTTAGTTTCTCATCCTCTCTCTAACTCACACTCA
>NW_018232775.1:2804-4320 GCF_001263595.1 Phalaenopsis equestris | reverse complement strand
ACAAAGTCTTCTCTCTCTACTTCCTCTCTCTACTTCCTCTCTCTCTCTTTTTCCCTCTCTCCTTCTCCCTCACTTTCTCTCCCTTTATCCCTCTCTCCTCCCACAGTCTCTCCTTCTCAGTATTTCTCCCACTTTTTTTCTCTCTTAGCCTCCCTCGTTCTTCCTCCCTCTTTTTCACTCACTTGCCTTCTATCCCTCAATCACCCTTTCTCTCACCATTCTCAAACTATATTCCCTATGTCGCTTTATCTCTTTCACTCTCTCTATCTCTCTTGCTCTTCTCTTTTGCTCTCTGCCGCACTTTTGCTCTCACCCTCATTTTCTCTCTTCTCTTTCTCTCTCTTTCTCTCTCTTCCTCTCATTTTCTAACTCCCTCCCTCCATCTCCATCTCTTCCTAAGACTCCTTTTTTCTCTCTCCTACATTATAACTTCCTATATTATAATTTCTCTCTATCTCCTCCTCTCTATCTCATAATTACTCATCTCTTACTCTATCTACCTATGTCATTATCTCTTAATTTCTCTCATCTCTCTCCCTCGCTGCCCCCTCTCTATATCACTATCTCACAATCTCTCCCTCTATTTCCTGTCCCTCTAATCTCTTTATCATGTTTATTTCCCTCACTCTCTCTATTTCACTCTCTTCCTCTCTTTCTCTATCTCTCTTGCTCTCATTTCTCTCTATTTTTTTTCTTGTGCTCTCTCCCCTTCTTATATCTCTTGCACTATCAACCTCTATCCGCCTTATCCTCCTTTCTCTACTCTCCATCCCTCCCTTCTTTATTCTTCTCTCATTTTGTCCTTCTCTCAAGCTTGCACTTCTCTATTTCTTTCCCTCCCTCCACCCTCCTTCCCTTCTTTTACCTCTTTCTCTCACAATATCTCTATTCTCTCTATTATTATTTTTCTCTTGCCTACATCCTTTGTGATCTCTCTTAATCTCTTTACCATTCTACTGCTCCCACTCTCTCTTTGTCACTCTCATTCTCACTTCACTTTATCTCTCTAACTCTTTTTGGCCTCCTCTATCATTATCTCCCTCTCTCTTACTCTCTCTTTATCTTCCTTTCTCTCCTTCTCTCTACCTCGTTCCCCTCTTTTCCTTCTCTCTTACTTTATCTCTCTTCTCTCTTTATCTTCCTCCCTCGCTCTCCCTCTTACTGTCGCTCTCATTCTCTTGCTCTATATCCTTCACGCCCTCTAGTTTTATCTCTCACTCAATCTCTCTAGCCTTTCATCCCTCACTCTCTCTTTGTCACTCCCTCTCTCTCCCTCTCTTGTTATCATTCCTACCTCTACCAGGTTCTTTCTCTCACTCTCTCTATTGTAATCTCTCTCCCTTTATCTTTTTCTTGCTCTCCCTCTAACTTCCTCTCAGTTTCACTCCCTCTTATTTTCCCTCACTCACTCTCTGTCTTTCTCTCATTCTATATATCTCCTCTCACTCTTCCCTTTTCTTATCTCTTCCCATCCCTCCCACCCTCTCTCTCTCTCACTTTGTCTGTCTCCTTCCCA
>NW_018232775.1:0-1871 GCF_001263595.1 Phalaenopsis equestris | reverse complement strand
CACTTCTACCCACTTTATTATCTCTCCCTCTTGTTCTCTCCCTCCCTTCCTTTCTCTCTTCCTCACTTTCTCTCTCTCACTCAATCTCTTTCTCCTTCTATCCCTCTTTCACCCCTCACTTTCTGTCTCCCTTTTGTCACTTTATCTGTAACTTTTCTTCTCTCTCTCCCACTATCGCGCATTCTCGTTTGTCGCTATCTTCACTCATTTCTCTTGCACTCCCATCAAACTCTATCTCTCTTACCCTTTCTTGCTCTCGATCCCTTCGTCTATCTCTCATCTATATGTCTTTCCCTTCTTCAACATCTCTTAGCCTCGCCATTTCTCCCTTTCTCTCTTTCTTATTTTCTTTCTCTCTCCTTCTCTCTCCTATACCTTCAATCATGCCTTCCATCTTGTTCTCTTTAACTCCCTTCTCTCTCTCCCTCTCTCTCATCAGCTCTCTCTCACTCTCTCTTTATATATTTTCTCATTTAATCCATATATCTATCTCCTTCCATCTTGTCCTCTTTAACGCACACACTCTCTCTTTCTTTCCCTCTATTTGGTTCTCTTTATTTCCCTCCTCTCTCTCTAACTCTCTCTTTTTGTATCTCTCCTCTTGCCTTCTTCCACCTTATCCCTAATATCACTGTCCTCCCTCCTTTCTTGCTTGCTCCGTCTCACCCTTGCTCTCTCCCGCTTTCTTTTGCTTGCACTCACAATCTCAATCTCCCCTCTTCCCTCTCCCCCTCACTTACTCTTCATCTATATCTCTCCCTCGCTCTCTCCTTCCCTCTCTATAATATCACTCTTGTTCTCACCACACACTCTCTTCTCGCTCTCTAAATCTCCTCACCTTCTCTCTCTTGATCTCTCTTTCTCTCTACTTTCTCTCATTCTCCCTTCCACCTTTCCTTTGTCTTTCAACCTCTCTGCAATCTTTATTTATTTCTCTTTCTCTCCTCTCTTTCTCTCTCTCTCACATTCTTTATCTATCTCACCCTCCCTCTCCATTCTCACTTTCTCTCTCATCCTTCCCTCTCTCCTCAATTTTATTCTCTCTCTTCTCCCTTGCTCGCTCTCTCCCTATTACTCTCATTCACTTTCTGACACTTCTCTGTCTATCCTTTCTCTTGCTCTTTTACTTTCTTTCAATCTATCCCTAGTTGGCTCACCATTTTCTTTCCATTTTATATTTTGCCCTCCCTCCTCTCTATCTCTCTCTCTTCTGCCCTTTCTCTTTCTTTCTGCCCTTTCTCTTTCTCCCTCTCCCTTCTCTTGCTTACTCTTCTCTCTCCTTTTTATGCTTACACTCTCTTTTCGTCTCTCTTCTTCGCTCCTTATTTCCCTCTCTAAAAAACTAAAACTCTTTCTCGATCATTCACTCCCACACTCCATAACCCCTTCTCCTTCTCAATTTTGCACTCTCCGCCTCTCCCCCATCCTTTCTTTTCCTTATTTATACCTTTCTCCCTCTTTGTCTCCCTCCCTCTCTCCTTTAGATCAATAAGTCTCATTCGTGTCCTTTTCCTCTCTCTCTCTCTTTCCCCTCGCTCTTCTTCTCTCACTCTTCCTCCTTCTCTGCTTTTCTCTTTCTATATTTATATGTTTCTCTTCCCTCTGTCTCCTTAACTTCCTCCTTATTTCTCTCACTCTTGCTCCTCTCTCTCTCATCTGCATCTAGCTATTTTTTTCTCTCTATCCCTCCCACTCTTACTCCACTCTTTCTCAATTTATCTCTCAATTTCTCTTGCTCTATTACTCCACAACTCTATATATATCTTTGTCACTCTCTTTCTCTCCCCTCCCTCTCCCTCCCTCTCATTCCCTCTCCCTCTTTCTCTCCCTCTCTTTGTCTATCTCATTCTAATTCTCCCTCTCTTTATCTT
>NW_018232774.1:0-362 GCF_001263595.1 Phalaenopsis equestris | reverse complement strand
GAATAGTATTTCCTACCTCAAGGATCTTTAATAAAAGGGGAGAGGATAAGGTCTGATGATACTATTCATTGACTCTTGATGAGATTGTTACCCCCGATACTTATATGTTGTCAGTACTTCTAGCTTCATTAGAGTAATTAACCTGTAGACTATACTACTTTGCAAAAAATAATTTACAACAACAAAATTTCTATTGCTTGTTAAATTAAATTTTACATTCATAAAAATTAAATTTAAAATGAGAACTTGTAAAGGTCCACGGTTAATCACTTGGATTGAGGTTATGATTGCCCTCCTAGCTTATTGGGTTGGTAGTCTTACTCAAGATTGGGAAGCACACAGTCCACTTCTGAGCCCTTGCC
>NW_018232773.1:0-606 GCF_001263595.1 Phalaenopsis equestris | reverse complement strand
TTTCTAATAATAATATAATAATTACGTATGATTTTACGTTTTCCGATATAGAATTTCAATTAGATAAAAGTGAAATAGGCATTATCATCGTAGTTAAAAGAACAAAATATATAGATAGCCCATCCACTCCTAAATAAAAGTCAAAGCTATTTATTTTGTGGTATTCTTGTACAAACTGAAACATTGTTACTAAAATTAAATAACATAAATACTATCAAAGAAACAAAAAAGTTTATTATCGATGTAGTTAAAGCTATTACTTTAGTTTGTTTTAAACTTGAAGTTATAGAGTCTTTAGAGTCATAACTATGTGTGGTTGTAGAAATAAGGAATACACCCATTAAAGGTATTAAAAGTAATAAAATAAGCAACATAAATTAAATAAATATAAAACGAACGAAATAAAAAAAAAAAAATACATAAATTTTAATCTAATAGAATAGAATTGAATCTAAAAATATAGCGCAAAGCGTTTAATAGAATCGAATATAATAAATTTACTTGATAAATACCAAATTTATGCTTTTAAGGGTAAATTGGTTAGTAAGGTTATAAATATCTTTATAACTTTGTTTTTAATATTTACTATATTTTGCCTGCACCAAA
>NW_018232772.1:0-565 GCF_001263595.1 Phalaenopsis equestris | reverse complement strand
TAAGGTGCCAAATATGTCATGCTAGGTCTAATGGGTCATGAGTGACTCATTGATGACTTCCTATAAATTAGATTTAATTTTGAAAATCAATTATGGGTTTTTAATGTAACATATAATGTCATTTAATTTTAGGTTTAAATTTTATAAATACAACTTTAATTAATTATGTAATTAATCAAGAAATGGAGGAAATTATAATATTAACCCATAAGTTAGTCAAAATGATTTTGGGTGTTGACCATTTGACTAATTTTGTTAATTTGGTTCAAAATTGAATATTATGACCAAATTTGTTAACTAAGTTTGACCAGAGTTGACTGATACGCGTAAAATATATAGTATTTTTAGACACATTTTTAAACCTATTTTTCAGATATTACACTTTAATGAAAGTTATTTTTATGTTTTTCTTTTAGGTACACGTGAAAAGGTTAAAAATGCTTAAAGTAGTGAAAAATGATCAAATTTGAAGCAAATAGGTGAAAAAAGTGAAAAAGTGTTTTAACAACGCTGGTTAAATAGAGAAGGCAGCGCCTAAGTGCCAGAGGCCCCGCGCTTAAGTGCC
>NW_018232771.1:0-235 GCF_001263595.1 Phalaenopsis equestris | reverse complement strand
AAAGAAGATATTAAATTATTGTCGAACTGATTAATAGTTTTTTATAGAATATTCTCTAGAAGACGAGCTTTTGGACATTAAAAATAATTTTATAATAACATTGCTTATTGTTATTATAATTTCTATTTTTGTGTTATTTTGTGATATGTGAAGTATAGCTCTTGATGTAGTATAATAATGGAGCTATCGTTTTTTTTTACTGTTGAAATCTATTTATGTTATTCTATTTGAATTA
>NW_018232770.1:0-1611 GCF_001263595.1 Phalaenopsis equestris | reverse complement strand
TCTCTATTACAAAAATTACAAAAATAAAAATAAAAACACATCAACTCTTATCATATGTCAAAATCCCAAACTATATCTTCGTCTCCTTCGTCAGCAGGTGGATTGGGTTGATACTGAGTATATCGAGGGCATTCAGGAAAAGTAACATCAGGCTCACCTCTGTAGTGTCAGGCCTGAGCTTCGTAGTAAGCTATCTCAAAGTCCGAATGCATCTGTAGGTAGTCACTATCATAATCGTATCTACACTTCAATCCTTTCACTTATTAGCTCTATACTCTTTCGCTGCAAGGTCAACTCATTCATTAAATCGGTTAGGGTAGGGAAACTAGAAGGAGGAAGGTCATAACTAGTAGAAGGGATATCTCTACTAGTAGAAGGTTCTTGACTTCTACTCCCAGTTCTCCATTTTTCATGAGATTCATAAGTCTTTAAATTAGCTTTACTAATGGGTTTCATAGAGTAAACTCATTCCTCATCATCTCCAACTTCCATCCAAAAAGTTGGCACAGTGCATAAATAAGGCCAGGATGTTCTAGACGTCCACTTGTTTCACTCCTTGTCGTGGTCAATATATTCTTAAAGTTTGATTATTCTGAATACAGAAATTTAGAATAGTTGAAAAATTCAGAATAACTCTATCTCTTGTTACCTCATTATAGTGATAGATAGGTAAGAGAGTAGAGGAAATAAAATAGTGTTATGCTTTAGATGTGACATTCAACATGGAAGCGGAAAAATTTACCCGTTCTCATTGCTTTATCTTGCATGTCCCTTTCCCATTAGTGAGAAAGTTGATGACATCATTCAGCAGGTCTTCCATTGTACTGAAGGTTTCATAATGGCAGTTATAGGAGTCTGGGACTTCATAAAAGGAGTTAATGCGGGCGGCACTAAATTCAATAGAAAATCACCGCACTTGAACGATCCCGTCCTCAGAATAGAACACATTGGCATAAAATTCTTTCAAAATATTTGCAGCAGCCTTATTGGTGGTATAACAGAAGTTTTCTCACCTCCGTTCGGTAATAACTCGTTCAATTTCTCCTCCCGGACTCTCAAAAACTCGATCTTGTATACATATCTTTCCTTCAAATACTGAAGAAATCTCGACTGAGCTTTCGCATTGACGAAGCGAGACTCGTCCAACTCAAGTCGCCTCTTTTGTCGTGGAGCCATTTTAATCTAATCAAAATTATAGAAAAAAATTCCAAAATATACTTCAAATATGCAAATAATGGCTTCTAAGAGTGACTCTAAGAGTTCAAAACTAAATTCCATGAATTTGTTCCCAATATTTTCTTCACATTCTCAAATTTTTCGGATCTTCTCAATGTGGAAGAAATTCAAGGTGAAAATCAAATATTTTTTGGTTGGAGTGAAGCTCTTACCGAGAGATGATCAAATCCGGTGTCTAAATGCTTTGAAATCGCCCCCAAATCCAAGATCTTCAAGCCCTGGATCAAAATTTTTATTTTTTTAAGAGGAAGGGGGTGATGAATAGTGGTGGTTGATTGGTCAAAATCGCGGTTAAAGATGTTTTTTCGGGATCTCGCCGTCCGCGGGGTCTTCGGTGCCGTCAGCGAACTCTATTGAATTAATATCCTAAGTCTC
>NW_018232769.1:0-337 GCF_001263595.1 Phalaenopsis equestris | reverse complement strand
AGAAAAAGATAATGAATGTTTCAGGATGGAAGTCGTTGATTATCTGAGTGAACAGTTTAAGAATGAGTTCAAAAATAAATTAGAGCAAGGAGAAATTTTCTAGAATGAAGATGAAATGAAAGAAGAATATTTGGATTATATTCAGGAAAAATTTGAAATGTTAGATTTTTTGGAAAACGATAGTAAAAATCTTATTCCTTCATGTATTAAACCACCTGAACTTAAATTAAAGATATTACCTGCCCATTTAAAGTTTGTATTTTTAGGAGACTCATCTGCATTGCCTGTTATTGTATCTTTTAAGTTAACTGAAATTCAAGAACAGAAGTTGATAGAA
>NW_018232768.1:0-205 GCF_001263595.1 Phalaenopsis equestris | reverse complement strand
CCAACACATACTTAGAGAAGGAAACACTCCAGCACGCAGTTTGGCAATCAGAGGGAAGGAAACTAAAGAGATTGCTGTAGGGACTATGTTGTAGGGACTATACCTCCTAATCAGTTAGCTCTCCTACACATGGGGACACCTTATCCATCCCTTATCTTCATTGTAGAGACTGATTTTGTCAGGGGGGTACATACAAGGTTTTACT
>NW_018232767.1:0-5311 GCF_001263595.1 Phalaenopsis equestris | reverse complement strand
GGAGTCCGAACCGAGAAAAACAACTTACAGAGCATGAAAACGGCAAGATAAACACATCTCAAAGCCTGTGAGAATGACCTATAAAGAAAAATAGATGCAAACTGGCGGCAGAGCATTAAGAGTGTAATTCGTAAAAGCCAGATCTCATAGCTGCTGTAAGAAAAGTAAAAACTGAGGCATCCCCGAAACAAGAAGAGATTGTACTCATATTTGTTGAAAGGTTGTGCAGGGAGAATCATAAAATGGAGCCATGGGCCTCCAAAACAAGAAGGAACTAATGCACTCGAAATCCCTTAAGGGCAGTGTGGGGATAGTAATAAAATGGAGCCATGGGCCTCCAAAACAAGAAGGAACTAATGCACTCGAAATCCCTTAAGGGCAGTGTGGGGATAGTAATAAAATGGAGCCATGGGCCTCCAAAAACTGACGGGGGTCTGTGGTAGAAGGTGTAACCACTGATCATGCAGAGTGTGGGCAGAGCATCTAAAATAAACATCAGGTAACGTATCCTAATGCATTAAATTCACACAAGCCAATCCCCATAATGAAATCTGACCCCACTAAACAATGGGAGCATGTTATAATCACCATATTCCTCCCATTTGAGACAGTAACACATGGAAGAAAGGAGTAATAAAGAGCCATTAATGCAAGAGAGTGAGGCTCAAAATATTGGGGCAAAGCCAACTGCAATTGACTAGCTCAAATCTCAGTAAGTCATTAAATTTCCCAGCAACAGTAAGCACAAAGTAAATAAAACAAGTCCAGTGCTCCTGGGGCCAGTAATATAAATCCAACTGCTCTTTACGGGCTCAAAATGAAGCAAATTGTTAAGATTTCCAAGAACAGTAAGCCTAAAGCTATTACAACATACTCCCATCTTCATAAAGCTATTAAGATCTCTTCTTGTTTCGGACTCTCTAATATCAAATTCAATCAGAGAAATAGTGAGTCTCACCAAGAAGCTTCCAAAGCTAACTAAACCTGTTCTTTATAGAAAACCATGGGACAAAACATATGAGCTAGATACAAATATAAGGAGCCTGAAGATCACTTTGTATAAGTATATTGATAAAGGAAGGGGCATCATTACCAACCAGTACATTTGTAAGCCCAAATATGGCAAGCCAACCCACGTGACTATTCCCTTCACAATGTATGAAACTGTATCGTAAAGGAAGTTGGTATGTATGTATAAGATGTAAAATATGCTTCATCAAAACTTTAAGATGCCAATAAGGAGCCAAATTCTCATTTAAAATTTTAAATAAACTTTGGGAATTAGTTTCCAAGATCAACCTAGAAAGGTTAAGAGAAACTGCCACTTGCAAAACTGCAAGAATAGCCCTGGCCTCGGCTTCCAAAGGGGAGGTAGCAATGCAAGGGGAGGCAAATAAGACCAAACATTTTCCTTTGGTGTCCTGAAATAGACCACCCAAACCAGCAACACCATTAGAAAAGCTTCCATCAATGTTAACCTTAATCCAACCAGAAGAGGGTGGTGACCAACTAACTAAGGTTAGTCTCCAGCCACTCCGGAGAGAAAGGGTACAACTAAAGGCACAACAAAAGGCACCAACAACTCTTATAGCTTTAAAATAGTGAGCCAAAGTAAAGGAAATAGTAGTAAGAATAGTAGATCCATCACCATGATATTTATGGCTATTTCTAGCCATCCATATGAACCACAAAGTGGTAATAGGAAAGTAAAACAAATTGTTGTGAAAAATACCAACGTCTTTCCAAGTATATAGAATACTTTCCAAGTTAAAAGGAGCAGGCCAAATGATACCTCCCACCCCCCTCAAAAGCCGATAGAGCAAATTGGCAGACAAAGAAAACATGTTGAGGCGACTCAACCTCTTTCTTACAAATATAATAACTAGAAGCCATCCTCAACCCTTTCATTTTTAAAATTTCATCAAGAGGGAGAAAATGTTTTAGAAATCTCCAAAGAAAGAAAGCAATGGAGGGGGAGAGATATTTGTGCCATTTGTAAGGGCTCCACTTCCATTTTTTAATGTTGTAAGTGTGAGAATATAACATTTTAGTGATAGATGTGTTTGAATTAAATTTTCACATAGGTACATCTTTAATGTCAGCAAATATATGAATTTTAGCAATGGAGTTCGCCTCCTCCCCAACCAAAGAAATGAGCTTAGGCAAATCTCAGATTCCATTCAGCCACAGATCAGAAACAGTGAGATTTGTATCAAGTATGGAATGCGAAAAGTTAGTAAGATTAGAAGTACCCCAATGGTCATGCCAAAAGGAAATTTTACCATCCCCCACATCCCAAAAAATGAAATGGGATGCTAGCCTTCCAAATTTTAGAATCTCCAATTATCCAAGTAGCCATCGAGGGATGTTGGGAGGTACAATATTTGTGATGCATAAATTGAGCCCAAAGGGACTCCCCAACACAAAATTTGAACCAAAGCTTGCACATATTTATATCAATAATTTGTTGCAAGGTCTTAACACCAAGACTCCCAGAAGTAATATGTGTGCTAATATATTTCCAGTTGGTCCAAATTTTAGAAGAATGGGAGCCACTCCAAAGAAATTTATTGAAAAGTATTTCAAGTTGTTTTTGAGTACTTTTTTTGGTTTTGAGAACTTGCATGACATATAAAGTTAGAGTGTAAAGCACACTTTTCATCAGGGTGATCCTGCCATTATTAGACAAAAATTTGTTTCTCCAATCGTTAATCCTGGAATTCACCTTTTCAACAATTTCATCCATTTGCACCTATTTCCTTCTTCCCCTAAGAAAGTTCATCCCAAGATATTTAAGGGGTAAATTAACAATCTTACAATTGGTAAAATTGGGAGCCCAATTTTGAATGTTTTGATGAATAGCTTTGCCAAAATAAAAAGAACATTTAGCAAGGTTAAAGGTCACACCAGAGACCTATTGAAAATTATTTAAGAGGAGCATAGTGGCCTTAATAGCAGACTTGCTAGCATTAGAAAAGAGGATAGGATCATTAGCATAGGCAAGTTGATTGACCAAGATTTTGGACTTATGAGCATATTGCAAATGAGGATGGAGGCCGTGCAAATTATTAACAATCCTTGAAAGGTAATCAAAAGCAATAATAAAGATGGTTGGGGAAAGAAGATTCCACTGCTTGATGCCCCTGTAAGCAGAAAACAAATTGTGGGCTTTGCCATTGACAAGAACGCTGTAGTAATCCATCTCTTGATAATCAAACATAAATTGTGGTGAAAGCCTTTAGCCTGCAAGACATTCAAAATGAAATCCCAGCTCATAGTATTAAAAGCCTTTTTGATATCGAGCTTAAAAATCATATTTCCCCATCTACATTTTTTGTCAAGGTCTTCAATCATTTCTTGAGCCAACTGATTGTTATCTGTAATTTTTCTACCTTTAAAAAAAAGCAGATTGTTGTGGAGATATAAAGTGAGAGAGATGAGGTTGAAGACGATTCATAATAATCTTACTCAGAACTTTGGAGATTACGATAGTAAGAGATATAGGCCGAAAGTATCCCAAGAAAGCTTGTCATTTCCTTTGGGAATAAGAACAATTAAAGCAGAGCAGAAGAACTTACCAGGGTTTTTACCAAGGAAAAAAATTTGGACAGCAAGAATCACATCTTTCTTAATGATATTCCAACAATGGACATAAAAGATAGAAGAGAAACCATCAAGCCCAGGAGCTTTGTTGAGACATATGGATTTGATCGCAATAAGAATTTCATCCTCATCAGGAGGATGGATAAAGAAAGGTTAGAGATGTAGCTGTCTTCATCCCTTAAAAAACATTAGACTCCACTTGAGTAACCTGCACAGTAGATTGATAGAGGTCACTGAACTAGTTCACAACATTAACACCAATATCCTCAGGATTTGTTAAAATGTGACCAATGGCAGTCCTTATCTTTAGAATACTATTAAGGTTTCTTCTGTGCTTTAGAGTGACATGAAAGTAGTTGGTGTTTCTATCTCCAACAATAAAAGAAGTGTCATTGTCTTTCTGTTGAAGAAGGGATTCTTCCAAATTAATGACATCCAACAAGGACAAGTGTGCTTAACCAACATTATCCATAAGAGTAGAGGTACCAATAACTTGAGCCTCTAAATGTTCAATCATTTGTTGAGCTTCCAACACCTTTTAGTGTACATTACCAAAAACTTGATGGTTTGAAGTTTTGAGGCTAGCAACCAGCTTCTTATGCAACTGCCATAATGTGAACTAAGGTGTTCTTAACACCATCAAATTTCCAAGCCTGATGCACAACACTTAAAAAAGCATTATGAGAAGTCCAAATATTATGGAATTTAAATCTAGAAATAAGTGTCTTACCATTAAAAGCAAGAGTGAGCAGTATAGGATTATGACCAGAGGAAGCATAGCTTAGAAGTTGAACACTGATGATGGGGTAGTAATTTAAGAGAGTGGAGTTGCCAAAAAATCTATCTAGCCTTTGATAAAGAAAACCACTTCTCCAAGTATACAGAGAGCCATAATAACAAAGATAAAAAAGTTCAACATCAGCAATATAGTTGCAAAAGCGATTTATAAGGGCAGTATCACATCTACCACTACCTTTCCTCTCAAAAGGATTCATAATCATGTTGAAGTCTCCTCCCACAATCCAGTTGTCCCGTATAGTAGTTCCCATTATCTTAAGTTTTTGCCAATATAAGAGTTTTTCTTGCATAAGAGAGCTATAATAGACAAAGGTGCCCCAACCATGGAAATCCTCCATTTAAAATTAGTAAGAACAAATTGATCCTCATCCTCCACAATTAATAAAGTAGTAGAGTGCTTCCAGAAAAGCTAGATTTTGTTATTTCTATTGTAGAAGGAAATGTAACCATTAAACTTACGCAAAATTCTGTCTTTATGCACATGCACCAAAGGCTCCAATATTTGTATATTTTATGAACCCTGCAAAAATACTTTAGCCTATTAAGGGAGGCAGGGTCTGTCACTCCCCTAAATCATAAGATTAAACATGTTTTCTTAAGCCAGCCCTTCTAGAGGATCTGGAAGGATTGGTTAATTGCTCTCCCTCAGAATAATAAGTGCCTTCTTGAATGATATTGCCAATATTTAAATTGGAAAGCTCATTATTTCGTTTGGCTTTTCTTCTTGTACTTCGTTGGACTTGCCACTCATTCTCTAGTTCATCAGTAGCATGATGTATTGTAATCTATGTTCAAAGAGGAGGGAAGTGAGGTGTGCTTAGAGAGTGGCTCAGTGTTATTCCTGACCTCAATATTGGAGTTTGAATGTAGGTTTGGGGTGGATAAAATATTTTTCTGGAGAGGAACCGTA
>NW_018232766.1:0-836 GCF_001263595.1 Phalaenopsis equestris | reverse complement strand
ATATAGGGCTGAGAACACTATTATGCATAAACACATGATAACCAAGGATATGAAAGATCTTTCTTTAATGGAAATAGAAGTCTTAAAGGTTGTTAGGGTGCAACTTTCTTAATCTTCTCAAGATAAGACTCAATAGTAATTCATTAGCATCATCAACCTTGAAGGGATCTACCATAACTTTGTCATCCAGAATTTTATGAAGTTCCTCATTCTTTGATTGTGGTTCATTATTATCATTAAGTATTGAAGTGGAGTGTATGGAATCTTTATTAGTTACAAGGACATAGTTTTGATGACTAAGATTTATTAGATGTTCATTTGATTGAATATGAGACTTGATGTTGACTGTAGTAGGCTTGTATTTAGTGATGTTAATCTTGATGCTAGCAGAGATGTTTTTAGTTCTTCTTTGACCTTGAATTATACAGTAATGATAATCTTCTTCACACCTAGGATTATTCTTTTGACAAAAATAATAGCTGGACCTAAAATTATAATTTTGGGAAAGAGACCGAGATGAATACCTATTAAACCTCTAACTACACTCTTGGAAAAGAGATTGAGATGTGCAACTTGAAAACATACATAGGGAACTTCAATTATATTGAGGATTTGGCACATTACTAATTAATTTAGAATATGTCTCATTTGGATAGGAATAGCCATTTTTATACGTCATTGGGATGAAAAATGTAAGGTCTCAAATTTTAGATATCTAGCATTTTGTAAATTGGGCTTCCGAATTTGAATGATTGTGGGGCCTCATAACTGAATTTGGAAAAGCTTTCTTCTGGAAAATTGTAGATCTTGCCAAGCTGAAGAAAATGAAGTATTCA
>NW_018232765.1:0-34098 GCF_001263595.1 Phalaenopsis equestris | reverse complement strand
CATATATATGTACATACATAACAGCATGGTGGCAGTTGGCTTCCTCGTTGCTCTGCTAGGGTTTCTGCGGAATGGCTAGCAGTGGTTCTTGCTGTGGTGGAGTTGTTGCTTTCCTGTGTTCCTTTTTTTCTGTTTTTAGGCTTTTGTTTTATTCTTCTTGTGGCTTTTCTTGGTTTTCTCTCTTCCCGAGCTTGCTTAAGTTTAAATTTTATTGTTCCACTGGTTGGAATTGAGTTTTTTATGACCTTGTCTTCTCTTTGCTCCCTTGCTGAGAAGGAGATGGCTGAGCACACTCCTATTGATGTCCACACTAATTCTCAATGGACCAAGGCTACCTATGCTGGTGTGTGGGTAATGGACAGGAAACTTTACAAAATGCTGAACTTTTGGTTTTCCCTCAATCTTATCTTGATGCTGTTGTGGAGAAGGAACCTTGCCCTCTAATCAACCCTTTAGATGTTAAAGAGGGTAAACCTGCTATTTTTTCCAATGTAGAGGATCTAGTCACTCTGAAGGTTGATTGCAAGTTTTATCTTTTTGGAAAATTCCAACTTGGGCATCCCAAAGTGGAAATTGTGAGAAGGTTCTTTGATAATTTCCCCTTTACCGGTGATTGGCAGTTGGGGTTGGTGGATGGCCGACACATTATGATCAAGTTTGCTTTGGAAGAGGATTATGCTAGACTTTTTGGTAAGCAAACATTTTCTATGGATGGCATCCCCTTGAAGCTAGTGAAATGGACACCAAATTTTGATCATAGCAAAGAACCCCCCATTGTCCCTATTTGGTTTAAATTACCAGGGCTTCCCTTGCATTTCTTTAATCATAAAGTCCTTTTTAATATTGGACATGCATTGGGTAGACCATTAAAGATGGATTTCCCTACCTTTAATCTATCTAGACCATCTGTAGCAAGAGTATTGGTAGAGAGGGATATCACTCTCCCTGAGGTTGAGGAAATCTGGCTTGGGTCTAAAGATGAAGGGCACTGACAGAAAATTGTTATGGAACAAAAACCCTATTACTGCCCTCATTCAAGATGTTTAGGCATACATATGACAGATGTTATAGGCTCCATCCTACCAGTAAGAAGAAACCTACAAACTTTACAGTGAATGGTACTGCTCTTCTTGCAGTTAACTGGATCTCTGAGAATATTGTTGCAGTGAATCAACCCCCTCCAGTTCAGTCAATTGCAGGCACTGAAGCTCCATCTATCCAATAGAATTTACTTATAGAATCATCCAAAGCATCCCCAACCCTAGCCCCTGCACCTCTTGTTGCATTAGAAGAAGGGGAATGCAACATTGTGGTTCCTCCTCATTCTAGCATAGTGCATGCAAAGCCTGTGGGTGATTCTTCAGTCACCCCAAGGGAGTCTCTAATCCTAGCTGAGGAATTGATGGTGGAAATGAATCAAACATTGGAAAAATACTGGCAAGTTCAAAAAGAAAAAAAGAAAAAGAAACTCATTGTGGGGGAGAAGAATGTATTGGCAGATGACTATAATAAGGGCAGCTCCCAAACGTCTCAAAAGAAGTCACCCATCCAAATTAACAGAGGGAGAACTAGATCAAGATCTTAGCCCTCCCTCCACCCATCTTCTCAACATGATTAATTTTCTTTGTTTGTTGGAATGTAAGGGGCATTGCTCACCCCTCCTCCTTGAAAAGAATTTTACATCTCAACAATAAGCATAAACTTTGGTGTATAGCCATCTTAGAACCATTGGTTCATAAATATCCACAACACATCCTCTCTAAATTTGTTGGTTTTTCACATTTTGATAACATTAATATCAAAATTTGGTTCCCATGTAGAAAGGAGATAAATTGGGAAATTTAGGCGGATCATACTCAATTTGTCCACTTCTCTTTCAATACTAGTGGACATGTTGGTTTTACCACTTTTGTTTATGCTGGATTTACTAAAACTGATAGAAGGGATCTTTGGTCATGCTTGCACAATATCATCCATACTATGGATTCTTGTTGGCTGGTAGGTGGTGATTTCAACTGCATTGCTCAATATGCTGAGAAGATTGATGGGAGATCCCCCAATTTAGCTAAAATGAACGTTTTTCTCAGATAATATTACACAAGTTGGTATTTTTGATATTGGCTTCAAGGGGCCAGACATGGGACAGAGTTCACTTGGAAAAGAGGGGACATCTGGGAAAGACTTGACAGGATTTTGGTTAATGACTTATGGTGTCAGCACTTCCTGCACACTTTTGTTACTCAACTCGGTCTTGCAGGCTCTGACCACAGACCTCTTCTCATATCCATTACTGCTTCTGAGCGTTCCAATTCTCCCCCTCCTTTTAGATATCTCAACATGTGGTATGACCACCCTTACTTTATTAATACTATGGCTGAAGCTTGGCATACTACATTGAGGTTGGATCATTGGTCCAAACTTGTCTATCTACATGTTAAGGTTAGCAAAGCTCTGAAAGCTTGGGGATGGAGTTCTTTTGGTGATGTTTTTTAAAGCTGTGGATGATGTTGAAAAGGTGGTGTTGGAGCTGGAGAATTCTGTTCTAGCAGATGGTGGGGAGGATATCTTGTTATTAGCTGCTCAAGAGAAATTACTTATTATCATTGATAGACAAGAGAAATTTCTTAAGCAAAAAAGCTACTATTAGCCACTTCAAAAATGGGGACAAGAACTCCAAGTTCTATCATGCCTGCATCAAATATAGGAGACAGTGCAATACCATTCATACCATTCAGAACTCTGAAGGAACTTGGCTTTCTGGTAATGCTTCTATTGCCCTTGATGTTGTTGCACATTTCCAGCAGATTTTAACTCAACCTGACATCCAAAGATTACTTATTGAGAATTTTTACTCTACTGAGGAGATTACCTATACTTACAATCTAAATCTGGCTCACCCTCCTACTGATCTTGAAATTTGGCAGGCCCTTTAAGATATAGATAGCTCTAAAATTACTGGACCTGATGGATTTACATCTGACTTTTATAAGAAAATCTGGGACACCATAAAAAATGAGGTGGTTGCTGCTATTCAAAGTTCTTTCCAAGGCTCTTCTATACCTTATTACTTCAATGCTACTAGTATTGTTCTAATCCCCAAATCTTCTACTCAGAAAAACTGGAATGATTACAGGCCCATTAGTCTCACTTCTATCATCAGTAAACTTATTAGTAAGATTATTGTTGGCAGACTCCAGCCCCATCTTGGTAAACTTGTTCGTGAAAATCAGTCTACCTTTGTCAACGACAGATCTATCACTAATAATGTGCTTCTTGCTCAAGAGCTTCTTTTGGACTGGATAAACCCTATAGGAGTGACAATCTAATCTATAAATTAGATATCAAGAAAGCTTATGATACAATTTGTTGGGACTTCATCTTGGATATTCTTTCCTCTAAAGGTTTTCCAACTGATTCTATATTCTCATACACAGGTGGCTTAAGGATAATAAACATTCCCTTCTTATTAATGGAAAAGATTGGGGTTCCTTTTCGGCTTCCTGAGCTTTAAAGCAAGGTGATCCTCTATCTCCCACTGTCTTCATATTGACTCTTGACCACTTATCCAAAATGTTGAACAGAAGTCTCCTCCCTTTCAGTTATGCCAGGTACCATCATAAATCTAAAGTGTTTGTTTAACATTTAGTTTATGTAGATGATATTATGATGTTTTCTAGTACTAGTAAGGATGCAGTGAAGAAAGTATCTAAGTGTCTACAGCTTTTCGAAATGCATTCTGGTTTGAATTTTAACCCAAATAAATGTTGTGCTACTTTAATCGGCATACCCCTCTGATGCAAAGAAATTGGATCCTTGATTATACCAAATTTACTAGTTCCACATTGCCCATCAAGTATCTTGGACTTCAATTGTTAAAAGGTAGATCTAAGCAAACTCAATTTGAAGATGTGCTGAGGAAGATCTCAGCCACCCTTTCTAATTGGACACACTCATTCCTCTCTAATGGGGGAAGAATTACATTGTTGAAGAGCATTCTTACAACTTTTCCCTCCTACATTCTCCAAATGACCAGTATGAAAAAAAGCACTCAATTGCAATTGGAAAGGGCTTTTAATAGATTTCTGTGGGCTGGTCAAAGGCTACAGCTTCATTGGGCTAGTTGGCAGAAATTAGCTCAACCCACTGTGGCTGGGGGGATTGGTTTCAAAGGTCTGCAACACCTTCTACATGTCAAGCTGTGCAAGATGTAGATCAAGTTCAAAGAGCAAAAATCTCTTTGGACAAAATTCATGTTTGGGAAATATTGCAAGGATTGTCATCCTAATACTGTGAACAGAAAGCTTGGAGACTCCCGGATATGGGTTAATATGCTGAAAGTCAGAAACCAGGCTGAAGATCTATTCATCTGGGATATTAGCAATGGTAAGATTAATTTCTGGCTTGATTCCTAGTGTCCAAAAGAGATGCTACAACCTATCACTGATCATGCTAATACCCAATTAACTGTTGCTGACTGCTGGGATGGGAACAACTGGTCATTGCCTTTACTCCAAACCATTCACCAACCTCATTCTGCTATGCAAGTTAACAAAATTCAGTTTGACAGATCTAGAGTTGACAAATTGGCCTGGCAGGGCTGTAAGCTTCATAGCCTCACTAAATCAATCTATTATAAACTCAAAACTTGAGAACAAAATCCATGGGGGCAGCTCATTTCGCAGAAAAGCTTATCCCCTTCTATGTTTTTTTTTTTCAGTTGGAGGATTCTCAATGGTCTGCTCCACACTGATGATATCCTTAAACTCAAGGGTCCGAGGGGTCCTTCTAAATGTTATTTATGTGGAGAGGAGGAGGAATATATTCCTCATTTATTCTTCAAATGCAAATTCTCTAAAGAGGTATAGGCTGAATTCTCTCAAAGTCTCACATTGAATACTATTCATTTGAAATGGACAAATATTCTTTCCTGTTGGAAGAGCTGGAAGGCTGCTAAGGTTGGAACAATTCCTTTTATGGTGGCCTGGTTCCTCTGGATGGTCAGGAACAAGGCCAAGTTTGACGGTCAGACCAGCACTCAGTTACAAGTGACTAGACACTCTATTTCTTATCTTCACAAGTTAATACACTACCAAATTTTCTTATGCATATGTTCCCCTACCCCATTTGATAGACCTCATTCTCCCAGGGTAACTACTGTCTATTGGTTCTTATCTGTCCTTTCATAAAAAATTAACACTGATGGCAGTTTTTCTCAATTGGGGGCTGGGATGGGGGGTGTGTTCAGGAATCATCTTGGACACTGCTTCCTGTTTTTTCAGGCTCCTATTTGTGCTGTTGATGTCCTTGAAGCTGAGTTGATTGCTGTGTACTGGGCCCTCACCCTTGCTAAAATGAATCACTGGCATAATTTTCTGCTTGAAGGAGATTCAAAGGTTCTTTTACAGATGTTACAGGATGGAAGACACTCCTCTTGGTATCATTTACAATGGGTTATGAAGATTCTGACCATGTTGACTAGTTTGAAGGTTCAACTTGCCTTTATTTACAGAGAAGGGAATAAACCTGCTAATTGGCTTGCCAGGAATGATCTTTTTTCCCTTGAAAGTCTTGTTTCTTACTCCCCACCTCCTCCTCTTTGTTTTTTGCTGGTTGGAGATGTTTTACATGCTCCCATTCTAAGAGTTGTAAACTGAGGTTTTCTGAGATGCTTTACATGCTCCCATTTTAAGAGTTGTAAACTGAGGTTTTCTTAATGAAATACTAAACTTTTTATGTATATATATGTATATGTATGTATGTATATGTATATGTATATATATGTATATGTATGTATGTATATGTATATGTATATATATGTATATGTATGTATGTATATGTATATGTATATATATGTATATGTATGTATGTATATGTATATGTATGTATGTATGTATGTATCACAAAAATTCTTCTTCTATACATGATTTAATTTTACATCCTACAATAAGAATTTTAGCCTTGCTAAAATATCAAGATATTTAAGCACTTTCTTTATCAACTCTCCTTCGCTTAAAAAGTTTTGACTTATAGAAGTAAATTTTTAATGTTAGAAACAAACTTAAAATGCAAATGCAACATGTAAACATTATTGCAGAATAAATTAGGAAAGCATATATGTACTGAAAATATAAGGGATGGATGGAAATGCTAAAATGCAAAGTAAACATTTGAAAACTAAACTAATATAACCACATTTTTACCAACTGAATGAAAAATAAAATTTAATTTAAATCCGAGTCAGAAAACTGAAAATTAACGGAAGTGGATGAGGTGACTGCAAAAAAAAATAATTGAGTTCTTGTTTATGTATAAGCCACGATTGGGCATTTTTTGAAAAAGAACAAGGAACACAACATGTGAGTTTGGAAAAACCTAACGATTGCTTTGGAATAATAAATGAATAGGCAAATATCTTCAAATGTATGCCAATGAATTCCCTCTTAAGCATTACACCAAAAATAATGGAGGATGTAGTATTCATTTAATGGTTGGGCCACGAAGCCAAAAGTGGAGATTTTTGAAAAAGGACAAACAAAACACACAACATGCAAGTTTAAAAAAACTACTAAAAGGTTTGGACCAATATATGAATCACGAAATATCTCCAAGTCCATGCAAATGAATCCTTATGCATTGTAACAAAATGATGGAGAACGGAGAAAAGAATTTTAACAATGATTTAATGGTCAAGCCACCAACCACATTGTTCTGTTACCAAATGATTTTATGATATGGTGTTGTTTGAGGAGATATTTGGAGGAATCTGTTTTTACATTCTATTCTTTTCAAGGTGATAGAAGACACATAGGAATTAATACGAGCGATTAGGGCTTTTGGACTTCTGAATGGGGAAGGTCATAGGTTGGTTAAGAATTATAAGGTCAATGTTGGATTTGAATGGCGTAGTGTTAACTGATTTTTTGAGAAGCATAAGAGGGAGTTAGGTCTGTATGTTAATAATATAGAGGCTTTGGTGTGGAAACAAAAAGAAAGGTTGGCTAAGAGAGTTTGGATAGGATTTGAGTTATTTTGGCATTTTAATAAGAGCCTGGGTGCATAAGAATGTGTTAACTTTGCCTTGGGTCAAAATTTAATACTTTGATATTTTTGATATTTTTTTTCTTGACCAAATATATATATATATATGTATGTATGTATATTTATCACAATTATTCTCATTTAATTCAGAATTTTTTTATATCTACATTATTAAAAAGATAATTCACAAAATATCATCATTTGTAATCATTATTTTTCGTCATTTATTATTATGCTAAAATTTTATTATTTCGATTAATCATTTTTTATGTTTGTAGGTATCCCTTGAGCTTATATATTTAGCAGTTGGCGCAGGAGTGTCATCTCTTCTCCGTAAGTACGCTTAAGTGTATTGTGTCATTTGATCTCATTTATCTGAAACCAAAATAAATGATATTTATGTTGTTAGTTGAGACCAGTGCTCTCATTTTTCTATCAGAGGTGGCTTGTTGGATGGTAACTAGGGAGAGGCAGGCAGCAAGAATACGGAACTTGTACCTGAAAGCCATATTAAGGCAAGAAATTGCATTCTTTGATATGGAAACAAGCACGGGAGAAGTTGTTGGAAGAATGTCAGGTGATACTGTTCTAATTCAAGATGCAATGGGTGAGAAGGTAAAAGTACTAACACCAATGAATTTATGAAAGGAAATTTGAAGCTTCTCAATTTTTACATTGGCTATACTGCAGGTTGGCAAGTTTATTCAGCTAATATCAACATTTTTTGGGGGCTTCATAGTTGCATTTGTTCAAGGATGGCTTTTGTCGCTCGTGATGCTATCCATAATTCCACTCATTGTTCTTGCTGGTGCAATAATGTCTATTGTTGTATCCAAGATGGCTTCAACAAGTCAAACAGCTTATGGTGATGCTACAATAATAGTGCAACAAGCAATTGGTTCAATTAGAACTGTAAGTGATGTGTTCCAGCAGGCATAAAGCCTATATACATGCATGCAAGTGCACATATTAATGATATGACGGTGGATCTTTCTTCTCTAGAAATGTTGATGAAAATTTTCCTCTCATTTACATTTTGATGTCATCAATTTTTATAATGAAAACTTGCATTCTCTTTAGCATTGTTATAATTAATGTCAAATGCAATTTTAAGAAATTTAACAACCATTTTATCTTTATTAGTTGCATCAAAATTTTGCTTAATGCCTGGTTTTGATTTTGTGAAGAACGTCTCAATTTTTTTAGTGATGATTGTCTTTTTAAACTTCCATTAATTTGTATATTTATTATTCAAGGTATTATGATTTCACTTCATAGTTATTATTGGTGAAGTTCTTGGGTGACACTATGGGGGAGTTTCGCTACAATTAGAATAAATCTGTTAAATTCGAATTTATCAAATCCAGCTGCTCTAATTCCATAATAATGCATGCTTGGCCGGAGCCTGAAAAAGACCGAAGCCTGACGATCTAGGAAGGAGTTGAAGACTTGCAAGAAGTAGGTCGAAGATACCATAGAAGTAACGATGCCTATCTAAGAAGATCCGAATCAAATGAATACAAATATAACAACGCTTTTCAACCAAAAAATCTGGGAGCAAACTTTTCACAGTCTCCGCCTCTCGCCGATCCAGATACTGTCGCCTTCACATTCTCAAATGAAACCTCGTTATCGAAGGGAGATTCGGCCAAGCATTCATGACTTAAGGAGGAGGAAATGAAAGAGGACGCGGCGGCGATGGAGGTCACCAAGAAGACGTTGGCTTTCTTCATGTTGGAACAAAACCACTTGATGGAGGAAGGAAACCGGGGCCTTGCTGGCTAACGCTGGAGCCACAAAACGCTAAGATTGCTGAATATCCTTCGGCATGATCGTAACCCTCTTCGCATGAATCGCGCAGAGATTAGTATCCTCAAAAAGTCCCATAAGATAGGACTCTGCCGCCTCCTCCTGAAGCGCAGCGACGACGGACTCTGGAAGAGGAGATCGGTCTTGAAGTCCTGCACGAGCTCACGAACCAGGCGCTGGAATGGATGTTTACGGATGAGAAGCTCTGTGCTCTTCTGGTACTTCTTGATCTCGCGCAGAGCCACCATTCCGGGATGGAAACGATGGGGTTTCTTGACGCCGCCGGTCGTCGGAGCCGATTTCCTGGCGGCTTTGGTGGCGAGCTCCTGGATCGATCGCGGGACGAGCAGAAGGATAGCAGCAAAGCGGGACGAGCATGAGCAGACGGATCGATCGCGAATCGCGATAGAGAACTGAAGCGGATCGCGACGGAGAGGAGTTTGGGCGGAATCGTGTAATCGGCAGAATAGGCGGAGATTCGATCGAGCCGATCTCGGAATCGGTGGATGAGCAGAGGATCACGGCAAATACGATTGCGGCAAAGCGGATCGCGGTTTGGTCGAGGAGCAGCGGATTTCCTTTTAACTTCAACGAAGGTGAACGAAGATGCCGCATAACTCAAATAAATTCAAGAATGAGAGCTCCCGGCTAGGAAGCGGACGGAAGATGCCCACAAATATAACAAAAGTCAAGAATAATAAGTATTCAAACCGATTCAAATCGAAAGGAGATGGGCCAATTTAGTTCCTCCCTTCCCCCAAGAAGACCGGCACGAAGAGAGTTTTGACAATACTTCAACGGTTATCGGTGGTTAGGACAAAATTTTGTCTCTGATATCATGTCAATATTTTGAGTAAATAGGCTAAATTCTGAATAGGCTCGATTGTCTTTTACCTTTATTTTCATTTCATTAAATAACAATCTTATAATTTATTTTTGGTACAAAATAAAATACATAATTTATTTTAGGTAACTTAATAATATATATTTCTAATTAAATATTCAGTAAAAAAAGAAATAAATCAGAATAAATATATTGAAAATAAGGAAGCTTAAGCTGGTTGATTTCCACCCTATATGAGGCGGCGTCTCGTACAGACAAACCGCGAATCAGGCCGAACGCGGAACACGATCTAATACCCGTGGCCCAGCTTCGTTGCCATCGCGTTAAATGGGTTTTACGCTCGTGCCCTCAACTCTAGCTTACTGTTTCCCCAATCTCCTCAACTCTCGAATCTCGTCCTCTTCCCGAGCATCGTTCTCTTACCGAATGAAGAGTTCCCATCTCCTCCTCTTCGCGAGATCTACCCCTCGGTGAACTCTTCTCATACGGTTTTTCTAGCAGCAGTAAGTTTCTTTTTTTCTTCAGAGCTTTGCCAAGGTTGTATAAACTGAAGTTTAGCTGTTATATATGTAAAAACATAGGAATTGGATGAAAACA
Organism: Phalaenopsis equestris; assembly: GCF_001263595.1. Classification (NCBI taxonomy): domain Eukaryota; kingdom Viridiplantae; phylum Streptophyta; class Magnoliopsida; order Asparagales; family Orchidaceae; genus Phalaenopsis; species Phalaenopsis equestris. Next base: position 23,810 of record NW_018232765.1, on the reverse strand, counting down.
TAGGAATTGGAAAAACATAGGAATTGGATGGTTTTGATGCAAATGTCCCAATTTATTTTCCACCCCTTTTGAATGTTCCACTATGGTATGTTGTACAGTTCTATGAAGCAAGTGGTGAAATTCTCAATTAATTATGGTTATGTTTCCTATGGCGATGATTTGACACTTTAGGATGGCTTAAATGTTTAAGCAACCATTGTTGCCATTACCAAGGAAATCCGCTCTCTTCACATGCAATGGCTATACAAGGCATTCAATGTGGGCTGTTTTAAGAATTGTTTGAAAACTTGGAAGCATTAACTGACATTCCTTTGAAAGCTTTGTATAAGGAGGCAATCAGTTGAGTTGCAAATTGAGAAAACAAAACATTACGATTATCACAATTGAGTTGCTCCCATTTCCTCTCTACTATAATGTTTTGAACATTAATATTGAAATTGCACATGGAAATGTGTTAGTACCTTCATAAGGCTGGCAAATTTTTTGAGAAAAGTTCGATGTCTAGTTTTTATGGGCATTTACACTCATGATACACAATTCTTATGTATTTACAGATCTTTTACTTTGTTCAATTTCGGGTCAAGTGGAATAATGGGTAACGAGAATTGTTCATGAATGAATTCATTTGAACTACACCATATGTCTCCTGTATTCCTTCTCTTTGTCATCATAAATTGGGACCAAATGATCAAATTTTGGTCCTTTCATCATATGGTCTTTATTGAAAGATTTATTGAAAGGTTTCCAGAAGGTGATCCTTTTATGGTGTTGTGAGAATATGCATAAAAATGTAATTTTGGGCAAATGCTTACATCAAATGCCTTTTGCGATGTCTAGCAATCTCATAGATCAAGCCTATGGCATCAGGTGAACCTTTTCAATATTAATTTTAGTTCAATTTGAAAAATAAACATTTGGAAAGCAACATATGTTAGGCTATATGATGCTTCTGGTTTACCAATGTTCTTTGTTGTCACTATAACTGTACCATATTGGGAAAGTGGGGACGCTTATGTTTAAGATCTTTCCGAGACGCTTAGGCTTAAATTTGAATGTTTTCTAGAGCATTTTTAAATATATGATTAAATTCAGGAACTCAACTAGTTTCAGAATTTGATCTCTCTACGTGTGGCTTCACTGAGATAAGTTGTTGTTGGTGAAAGAATGATGTTAGCACTTGAACTAGCTCTTGCAATGATTTTTAGTCTTCTTCTTTGTTGTGGTTTGATGAGGTAGACTGAAGTAAAATATAGGAAGAAGGGTCATCCTCCATGAACAATGTTGATTTGATTCTCTGAAATCATTACTTTGCTTTGTCATTGTACTTAAGTTTCATTTCTTTCGTTGAGCAGACGGTTTGACGAATTCCTACACTTCTTTTTTGCTCTCTTGAATGTCACTGTGACCTGAAATGTGTATCTGTAATTCTGTATTGTTTTTAATTAAAGTTTAGCCTTAAAAGTATTAAATTTATGGTTTTTTAGATTGACTATAAATTGTAGAAGTCTACTTTTTACATATTTAGCTCATAAAGTAATTGTCATGCAAGTCCGTTGTTCATGAGTTGAACTCACACTAGTATTGCAAATGAAACTTCTCAAATATAATACACTAATGATTCCTTGTTAAAACTCTCTTTAAAGATTTTGAGCTTTTCATATAAGTTATGAATTAATTCTTTTATTGAGGCATGAGTTGAAGAAGAAATAACAAAAACAAAACCTGTAATGAATCAAAAATATTAATTGAAAATATAATTTACGAAATTTTTACTATGATTTTCATGAATTGTGATTTTTCCTCTTCCTTTATCACTATCCGTACTTACCATTAAGTTAATTAAGCATATAAATTTTTGAACTGTTGCTAAATATAAAATATGTCGTTATCACAATTCTATCAAAAAAAAAAACTATCCCAAAACTCCTTTCTTTCTGTATACAGCTGCACAGACACCCGCATCAGATTTCCAGCAGCAAGAGCACAGCGCAGCAACAAAGCCGGAGATAGGGGTGGTTCGGGCGACTGCGGAATCGAGGCAGGAAGGCTCGAGTGACTGTGGGATCGGGCAGAAAGGTTCCAGCGGCAGTGGAGCAGGGGAATGGCTTCGACATACGAGAGAGCTTGTGGTTTTGTGTGATTCCCGTGATTCATCGCAAGGAGGCGGAAGGATTGCGCGGCTTCAGTGCAACTAGGCGTTCGAGATTCAGGCTTTGTGCGAGCAGCTGAACAGGAGGGACGGGCTTCGTTGAAATGGGAGATCGAGCGTTTGATGTTCAAGGAGCTGGAAAGAATCTCGATAGAAGGAAACACATAGTGAAGGAGCTAGAGATTTCGGTCATAGCTCAATCTTGCAGGTTTCGTGCGTGAAAGAACAGCGGCAGATGTGAGAGCTTCAGCTCCTGGGTCGATCGGAGATAGGGAAGCTAGCTTCGTGTCACGGACAAATAGTCCCATTGGCTATGTAGGGCCAAAAAGCAGTATTTAAGTCCTGGGCTGCCCATCACTCATAAGGCTCTTTTGGGAGGTGACAAGTGGTATCAAAACATGGTATCAAAACTGCCAGGTGTGTGGACTCTCCATGGTCTAGTGGGACCCTTGGTGGAGCAGATCCGTGACGAGGGTGTCACGTGATTGGGTGGAGGAGAATGTCACGGACAAATAGTCTCACATCGACTAGGTGTAAGGCCAAAAAGCAGTATTTAAGTCCTGGGCTGCCCATCACCCACAAGGGCTCTTTTGGGAGGTGACAAGTGGTATCAGAGCAGATTATTGCCTGCCAAGTGTGTGGACTCTCCATGGTCCAGTGGGACCCTCGGTGGAGCCGATCCGTGACGAGTGCATCACGTGATTGGGTGGAGGAGAATGTCACAGATAAATAGTCCCACATCGGCTAGGTGTAGGGCCGAAAAGCAGTATTTAAGTCCTGGGTTGCCCACCTCTCTTAAGGGCTCTTTTGGGAGGTGACATTCGGCTCATTAGGCTTCAGCGAAAAGCGAAGGCAATTTCATATGATCTTGATTTTGATCATTGTGACTGAGGATGTCAGAAAAGGTGATGGAGCAGGAGGTAAGGGATTCTAACTTCTAGGGAAGATGGATTATGAAGTTCTGAAGGTCGTGGTTGGGCTCATATAGATAGCTAGCATCTCGAGGGGAGCCACTATCTTAGCACATGCTTTCCTCCTGTGGATCTGAAGCTTGATGGACTGGCTATGTAGCTGAGTTAGTTGTATCGAACCAGTGCTATTATTGTAGGGAAGAGACTAGAAGGATATCTGATAAAGATTGAGCCAAAGAGTGATAGTGCTGAGAGGGATAAGTGGAGAACCACACATACCTTGCTTTACACCTGGCTACTCAACTCAATGGTTCTATCGATGGCCTCATCAGTGGATAACATTCGAAAGTTGAGCGACATTTGGGTGAAGCTGAAGAAGATTTATGCTAGAGCTGTGAATGACATGAGGGTGTTCCATATACAGCGAGGGATAGAGAAAGTGTTTCAGGGTGATAGATAGATTCAGGAGTACTCTACAGATCTGGATCGGCTGTAGTAAAATCTTGATCATTTCTCTCCTATATCGAGCTGTGGAGATCCGGGGTGCAAGAAGGGGTAAATATTTGTACAAATGAGGATTTTGCAATTTCTAGATCATCTAAACCCAACCTTTCATTAGAGGTGATTGGTTCCCCAAGGCTAGGCAACGATTCCTTCTCTGGATGAGGCCATCGTCACGATGATACAGGAGGAGAGTCGCACGAGGCTACACTGTGTCGAGTGGACTTCCAGGTATGCTATTAGCTTTGTCCATCTCGAGTGGAGGTATGACAGGTGCTCAGAGGGTGACCCGCGAGGGATACAAATGTGGTGAAGTGGGGCACCTGAGCAAGGCTTGTCCAAAGCCACCCAAGGAGAGAGACGGGTGGACGTGGATAGTCTAGAGACTGTGGTCGTAATCGTAGGGGCCAAAGGGATGGATAAGGGAGCTACCAGACAAATTTGGTGATAGCGGAGAATGAGGGAGAAATAGGTGGTATTTATCGATGAGGTTCATGAGCTTCTAGAGATGTTGAAAATGAAGCAAGAGCAGCAAATATTTACCGATGAGGATAATGAACTCCTGGAGTTGTGATTAAGGCTGCATCTACCTTATCGTCATTAAAGGAGAACACTGCTAGTTATGCTCACTCACGCTCTTGCTCTATATCTACCATAAAATCACCAGAATGAATAATAGATTCTAATGCATCTAGACATGTGATAGGTAACGATAGTGAGTTCACTTCATCGAACAACTCCGAAGAGCATTTAGATTGTACAACACAGCTTGTGGTTGGTAAGAGTACAATGAGACATACCAATTTATGACTTTATCAATATTTTGCACTCTCCCTCATTTCTAGTGAACTTTTTATCCATTAGTGTCATTATTCTCTTACTAAAATGTGTTCTTTTCTTTGATATTCCCGAAATGATCCTTCAAGAGAAGGGGCAGGCCAGAGACTTGTGACTGACACGGGACATAGTGAACTCTGATACTTGGATAAAGAGGGGAGTGACTTAACGTTGACATCCATGGTAGATAGGGTTGAGTAGGAGGATCTGGAAGAAGCGTGGAGGATGTGTTGTTGTTACATCATAGGTTCTTGGGATACTATTCGTTTAGTCTTTTGAGTTGTTTGTATCCGTCTTTGTATGATAAGATAGATAAACAACTTATGTGTGTTGTATGTTAGTTTGGTAAGCATACTAGGAGTTCTTATATTAGTTCTTGTATTTTTTATTTTGTGCATTCAGATGTATAGGGAGCTTGTTCTATAACTTCGATAAATGACTAGATATTTTGTGACTTTTATTGATTATTTTTTTCGTGTCGCTTTGTTATATTTGATGAAAAACAAAAGTGATGTACATGCTTGCTTTAAAGATTTTCACAAGGCGAATTTTAGACTCAATACGTTGCAGTAGATGTATTGAGGTTTAATAATGATACAAAGTATACCAACAATGTGTTTGGGGAGTACATGTCAGCTCAGGGGATACAACATCAAACCACATGTCTACGCACACCGACATAAAACAGAGTACCAGAGTGGAAGAACAGACACTTTCTAGAGATAACCCGAAGTATGATGATCTCGATGAATGTCCCAATGCACCTGTGGGGGCAAGTAGATTTGACAGCAACTCAATTGATCAACAGAATGCTTTCAAGAGTGTTGGAATGACAATTTTCTTATGAGTTGTTGAAAGAAGATAATGACGGGATCCTCTCATTGAATGTATTTGATTGTGTATGTTTTGTGAAGGACAATAGATCATCAATAAGGAATCTAGATTCCAGAGCTGTGAAGTGTGTTTTTGTGGGTTATTCTGTTACTCAGAAGGATTATGCTTATTAGAGTCCAATAGATAAGAGACTGTTTGTGAGAATGAATATGAATTTTAGAGAATTCGAACCGTACTACTCCTTTGAGGTGACCTCACTCTTTTAGTGACTCATCATATAATAGAGGTATGAGGTGAGAGGAAGAGTAGTGATGATGAGATATTGATACATGTGGGAACGATGCTTTGTCTCATTGTGTGGGAAATAATGAATGAGGAAAAACCGATCCTTGAGAAAAATGAGCTCAAAGGTGGTAGAATTCAAGCTCAAGGGGAACTAAGGTGTATACAAGGAGACAAAACGAGGGAACAGTACCTATCGTATCACTCGTGCTAATAATCCCGTGTCCCGGTTTACCTCGACTCTTGAGGCACGTACACTATTCATCATATAATCTATTACACAGGTGATATGATTCCTCTCTTCTCATACTCTCATGATTTTAAGAAAGTCCTTTCACAACAATGCACATCATTCTTCTGATCGTTATTTTCTTGATTGCTTTGGTTTCTTACATGAAATTGCTCAGTTTGTCTCATAATCTAACATATTACCTGTATACAAAGCATTCATTGCATCTATGGATACTGTCTCTATACTGGATCCAAAGTGGAACGCTGTCATGCTGAAGGAACGTGATGCTCTCGATAAGAACAATATGTGGGAGCTCGTGTTGCTACCAACAGTGAAAAGGTAGTCAGATTTTAGAGTCTCATTTTAAGATTGATCACTACAAAACATGGTTGATAGCGAAAGAGTATATTTAGATGTAAGTCCTGGCTATGATGAGACATTTACACCAGTGGCAAAGATGAGCAAAATTAGAACACTCATCTCTCTGGCTGTGAATGGGATGAATGTTACACCAACTGGATGTTAAGAATGCATTTCTTCATGGGGATCTGTTAGAAGAAACTAAACAGTGGGCAAGGTGTGTAGATTCGGAAAGTCACTGTACGATTTGAAACAGACTCCTCAAGCATGATTTGACAGGTTTAGGGGAGCAATGGTAGACATGGGTTATTGACAGATCAATGCCGTCACACAGTGTTCTTTTGCCGACATGGTGGTCACATTACTATTCTTGTTATGTGGGGATGATATAATTGGCACTGATGATGATGTGGGGGGAGATTGCTCTTTTGAATTCAAGTCTAGGCCAAGAGTTTGAGGTGAAAGACCTAAGATAGTTTAGATACTTTCTTGAGATTGAGATAGCTCTGGGAGTAGAGGGATTATTCTATCTCAGAGGAAATATGCGCTAGACTTGCTCACAAAGATAACCATGTTCGGATAAAATCCTGCAGTTTCACCAATTAATTAGAAGGGAAAGTTGAGTGTAGAGGCAGAAGAGTCAATTGATCGTGTGAGATACTAGAGGTTTGTAAGTTGCCTCATCTATCTCAGTCAAACTTGTTCTTACATATCATTTGCAGTAAGCGTAGTGAGTCACTACATGCATGATCCAATGAAGGTTTACATGGATGTGGTGTATCTGATCTGAGATACTTGAAGAGTGCACCAGGGAAGGGGTTGATTTTCAGAAAAAAAAAGGTATTTAGGCATTGAGGGCTACGGTGACTCTGATTGGGCTAGTTGTACTGATGACATGAGGTCCACATCAGGATACTGAATGTTCGTAGGGGACAATTTGGTCTCTTAGAAGAGCAAGAAGTAGTCGGTAGTTGCGGGGTTGACTACAAAAGCAGAGTGCAGGGCCATGGCCTTGCGGGTTGTCGAGATGTTCTGGCTGAGAGCTCTATTGGTGGAGCTCAAGTTGGGCCAAGGTGCTCAAATGAAGATGGGTGCTACAAAAAGTTAGCAATCAGCATTGCCAACAACCTAGTGCAGCATGACAAAACTAAGCATGTGGAGATAGATAAGTTCTTTATCAAGGAGAAGCTGAATGATGGACTACTGAAGACAAGATATGTAGCTACTAGAGAGCAAGTAGCTAACTGTGTCACCAAGGGACTTAGCTCATTAGATCTATCTAGGTTGTCTGATAAGATGGGCTTAATGAATATTTTTTTGCCCATCTTAAGGGGGAGTGTTGAGAATTGTATATATTTTAGGGTCCTATTTTTAAATAGGAAATATAGAAGTGGTCAAGGGTTTTATTTGTAAAAAAAGTTGTAAGGCTTTAGATAAACCCAAGTCTATTATGAATAGAAGAGGTTTTTTCAGAGCAATTAATCCTCGAGGCATCTTATTTCAAGATTTAGTTATTTTGTGCACTAAATTCGTTAAACCCACTTAAAAAACGGATTTAGAAAATCCGGCATTACATCAAAAAATTGATCGAGGAAGAGAAATTCAGATTTAGCAAACTATCGGATTTATTTGGCATTTTTTCATATTTGGATGGATTTAAGTTAAAATTGCATGTAAATCTTATTAATTATTCGCTGCCAAACTAGGCTTAACTTTTAGTTGTGTTTATTGTTCATGTTATCAAACTTAATTTTTTAGACGTTTTATGGCTGTTTAAATTTTTTATGAAAATAGCTAAAGCATGATCCATTAGTAATTTTTCTTAGAGATGACATCGACCATATGATTTGAGTTTGAAGAGACACGTTTAATTTGAAGGAGGACAGTCATTCTCCTCCTAGAAGAGTAAAGTTCATGCCAATTGTATCTTTATTTCAGGGTCTTTATTTTGGCACGAAGTTTAGCCATTTGAATGCTATTTTTCACAGATTGCATTTTTCTAATTTTCAGGCGTATAGCTTTATTGAGCAGTATTTGTTACCTTTTTAAAGGTTCAGTAGAAAACAATTTATATTTTTGTTTAGAACCGTTTTTCTGTTTCAGGTTGCATCTTTTACCAGTGAAAAGATTTCTGTGTACAATTATAAAAATGCACTACGAAATGCCTACAATTCAAGCGTTCAGGAGGGCCTTGCTGCTGGGGTGGGTCTTGGTTTTGCCATGTTCTTCATGTTCTGCAGTTATTCGTTAGGCATTTGGTATGGAGGAAAGTTGATATTAGACAAGAGCAAAGGGTACAGTGGTGCAGATGTTATTAATGTAATATTTGCACTCAGCACTGGTTCCTTGTAAGTTACTGGCATCCCATTGGATTCTTCGTCATGCATATCAAAACTCTACATCCATTATATGGTTAATTTATACTTGAATGACAACAGAATGGATTATTATTTAGACAATTAGACACGTTTTATATCTAAAACGGAATCCAAACATCAAAAAATAAGAGTATTGGTATGAAAAAAATTGGGAAATCCTGTTTTTTAGCAAAAATATGACGTGAATAATGCGATTCTATTTCTTCCAGGTCTCTAGGTCAAGCACTGCCTTGCATGACATCCTTTGCAGCAGGCCAAGTGGCAGCACACAAGATGTTCGAGACGATCAACAGAAGGCCTGTGATTGATGCTTACAACACAAGTGGAAGGAAATTGGATGACATTTGTGGAGATATTGAATTCAGAGATGTGTATTTTAGCTATCCAGCAAGGTCTGCTGAACACATATTCAGAGGGTTCTCTCTTTTAATTAACTGTGGCACAACTACAGCATTAGTTGGAGAGAGTGGTAGTGGGAAGTCAACTGTAATCAGTCTAATAGAAAGGTTTTATGACCCACAGGCGGGAGAGGTCCTCATTGATGGTATAAATATTAAAGATCTTCAACTTAGATGGCTTAGGGGTAAGATTGGGCTTGTGAGCCAGGAGCCTGTTCTTTTTGCCTCAAGCATTAAAGATAACATCTCTTACGGCAAAGATAATGCAACAACTGAAGAGATCAGAGTTGCTGCTGAGCTATGTAATGCTTCGAAGTTCATTGATAAGATGCCTCGGGTTAGTCTTAGTCTCTACTCTAAATGTTTTTCTTGCCAACCGCGAGATACCTATTATCACCCAAGTTGTTCATAATATTCAGGGATTGGACACGATGGTCGGGGAGCATGGAACTCAACTATCTGGGGGCCAGAAGCAAAGAATTGCCATTGCTCGAGCTATCCTCAATGACCCAAAAATATTGCTACTAGACAAAGCCACCAGTGCTCTCGATGCCAAATCCGAAAGAGTTGTGCAGGAAGCACTTGATAGAGTCATGCTGAATCGCACTACTGTTATAGTGGCTCATCGTTTGAGCACAGTGAGAAATGCTGATACTATTGCCGTTGTTCACGGCGGTTCTATAGTTGAGAAAGGTATACATCCTACCAGGCTTGCAGCGATTTAAACTTTCATTGCTTTTATAATGTAAGAGGATGCGACATCTGAACTTGTACTTTTAATAGTTAGTTTGGCTTAAAAAGAAGTTACTTATTTGAAATACATTTTTTTTTTCAGGATCGCATTCTGAGCTTCTAAAAGATTCAAATGGTGCATATAGCCAACTTATCCGGCTGCAGGAAATGAACCAAAATTCTGATCCCATTTCTCAATCTGACAATGAAAAACGAAGTCTTTCTCTAGATGGAACAATATGTTCGAGCCAAGACATGCCTATCAAACATTCCATCAGCAGAGATTCATCTTTTGGGAATAGCAGCCCCCAACATTCGTTCTCAGCAGGCTTTGTTTTACCTGTAGGAAGTGATTTCTTCGAACATGCAACAGATGCACCCAATAGTAGCACCGCTGAACAATCAAAGGAAGTACCTCTCAGTCGTCTCACCTCGCTGAACAAACCAGAAATCCCAATCTTACTTTTCGGTGCAGCATTTTCAATCATAAATGGGACTATCTACCCAGCTTTTGGTGCAATCCTATCTGGCGCTATTAACACTTTCTATCAGCCACCGGACAAGCTCAAGAAAGACTCCAAGTTTTGGTCTCTAATGTTCTTGATTTTTGGGGTAGTTTCTTTAGCTGCAGAGCCCGCAAAATCATACTTCTTTGGGGTAGCTGGTTCCAGATTGATAAGAAGGATTAGATTTATGGCTTTTGAGAAGGTGGTCAACATGGAGATTGCTTGGTTCGATGATTCTGAAAACTCAAGTGGTGCAATTGGCGCAAGACTATCAGCAGATGCGGCTTCAGTTAGAAGTCTTGTGGGTGATGCACTATCCCTGATTGTTCAGAACTTTACCACCTTGATCGCTGGTTTGCTAATTGCTTTCATTGCTAACTGGCAACTCTCACTTATCATCTTGGCTATGATACCTCTCATTTGCCTCAATGGATTGATTCAGGTGAAGTTCATGCAAGGATTTAGTGCTGATGCGAAGGTTTGACTACAGCCTTATAGGAAATTGTTTAATTTCGCTTTAAACTATGTATATAGGTGGAATATATAACATCTGAGATCTGATTTTCAGTTTGGTGCAGGTGATGTACGAGAAAGCAAGTCAGGTGGCGAGGTGGCGAATGACGCAGTTGGAAGCATAAGGACAGTTGCTTCATTTTCGGCTGAAGAGAAGGTCATGGAACTTTATAAGAAAAAGTGTGAAGGCCCAATGAGAACTGGAATCAGACAGGGATTGATTAGTGGGATTGGCTTTGGGGTTTCCTTCTTCTTGCTCTTTTGCGCGGATGCTGCCTGCTTCTATGCTGGAGCTCGATTGGTCGAGGATGGGAAGACAATGTATTATTGGTGTGTTCTCTTCAATATTTGTCCCGTGATATCCCGAGTGGAATTTTGAAGATGCTGGAATCTGTCTGTTATGACAGTTTTTTCATGTTTATTTTACCTCTGCTAATACCTTGCCTTGATATGCCTGTAGGTTTTCTTCGCCTTATCAATGGCAGCCATGGGAATTTCTCAGTCAAGCTCTCTAGCTCCAGATTCGACTAAGGCCAAGTCTGCAACTGCATCTGTGTTTTCAATTTTGGACCGGGAATCTAAAATTGATCCCAGTGATGATACTGGGATGACTTTAGACGCTGTTAGAGGCAATATTGAGTTCTGTCATATCACCTTCAAATACCCAACAAGGCCCGATGTCCAGATTTTCCAGGATCTTTGCTTGTCTGTTAACTCTGGGAAGGTAAAGTAAATGCAGCATTACAAAATGTTTGGAGCCATGGAAGCATATTTTCAGCTCTAATGATTTTCATTTTATACTGCAGACCGTTGCATTGGTAGGAGAGAGTGGGTGTGGAAAATCTACAGCAATAGCGTTGTTACAGAGATTCTATGACCCAGATTCGGGCCATATACTTCTAGATGCAATTAAATTGCAAAAGTTTAAGCTGAGATGGTTGAGGCAGCAGATGGGTTTGGTAAGTCAAGAACCTGTTATGTTCAATGATACAATTCGAGCAAATATTGCTTACGGGAAAGAAGGGAAAGCTACTGAAGCTGAGATTGTAGCTGCAGCTGAGGCAGCACATGCTCACAATTTAATATGCAGTTTGCAGCAGGTGAGTTACCCATTTGCAATTTATCATATGATATAGTCGTTGTGCTTCTTAATCATTTCATTTAATCAGCTTTTTTAGTAAACCACTTTCTTATCAATCTTTTCCAGCAGATCTCTTCTTTGATAACTTAAAGGAATGTTTATCGCCTGTTATTTCAAGACCACTGAAAAAAAAAAAATCTTTTTTTTTTCTTGGCAATCTTAGTTTTAACTTGTATCATATCCAACTTCGCTTTAGTTCTACATTGCAAAATTATTTCAATAGCCTGGACGGATGCATTTGCTTGATTTATAGGAACTTTGCATTTTATGGAATCAAGCAGTTATGCTGAAATTTTCACTCAAACTGACTGGTTAAAGTAAGTTGAGAAATTCACACGAAATGATTATGTTATATAAATGTGCAACTATGTGTCTTTTATATCTATCAATTTTATGTAAGGAATTTATGACGCGTTTTAAACAGCCATATTTCGGCATACCTATCACTGACAAACCTGGCGTTGGAAACTGTAGGGCTATGATACAATGGTGGGTGAGCGAGGAATTCAACTATCTGGTGGGCAGAAACAGAGGATAGCCATATCACGTGCAATAGTGAAGGACCCAAAAATATTGCTCCTCGATGAGGCTACTAGTGCACTTGATGCCGAATCCGAAAGAATTGTTCAGGATGCATTAGATCGTGTGATGGTCAACCGGACGACTGTGGTTGTTGCACACCGCCTAACGACAATCAAGAATGCCGATCTTATTGCAGTTGTTAAAAATGGAGTGATCATTGAGAAAGGAAAACACAACATTCTAATCGACATTAATGGTGGGGCTTATGCCTCCCTTGTAGCACTGCACTCAAGTTCAACTACTTCATGAGCAATCTAATTTAGTTTTAGTTTTGATGGCTTTGCAATACATCAACTTTTTTCTCTCAACAGTCTGTATTATGTGGACAATTTATACCAGTAAAATTGTCCTTTCTTCATGGAAATGCTCTTTACTGCCTGTAACTTATAAGGATCTTATGTGTACTTTGTGTTGAAAAGAAACCTAATAAAATCTGAGAACTGTTGACTTATAGTCTAAGCTAATGGGAAGTTGCCACTTTGTCTTTTCTTCGGCGGGACGTCGCTAGTCAAGTTTTCAAAGATAATTATAAGCTTGTTTGCTAAAATTTCATCAGTATAGATTTTATGCCATAAAGCTTTTTTTGTTTATGGAATTTGAAAGTTTAAGCATAAATGACAAAATTACACGTCTAAGTTAATATTTGAATTCAGCAGAGAACATTTTTTGTAAGGGTGTCTACATACATACCACCCAATCACTATGTACTTGCATATCTAACAAAAAAAATAATAATTTTACATTTATACAACCCATATCTTTCGTATCATATCAAAAATACTACTTTTAACTCTTATAAAGTGAAACACATGTTCATATATAGGTAAGGTATATGTAAAAATTAAAGCTTAGGTGTTAGATATGTAAATACATAGAAATTATCCTTTTTTAAAGCCATAACCAATCGGGGCAATGTATTAGACCCAAGCTCCTGGTTCTGTTCCTTTAATTTGCTTGTTCTTTTGTGTAGAATCAAAGCTTTAGAGAGTAAAGCCATACAAAATCATTGGAGTAATTCATGAATTATTAATAAGAACATTTAGATTGAGTTGGGTTGACTACCTGCACTGTTAAATATAATCAAGTGACATAAAATGATGAATCCATACTACTCAAATTGGGTTATGTTTATGAAGCTTAGAAATTCCTTGTCTTTTGAGAAATTTTTTTTGGGCCTATTTTATTTCCTTAATTTATTTTATTGATATCATTCTGTGAGCCCTCTTTGCTGAGAGACAACCATCGATTAGGCTCTAGTGATTTATCATCTACCTAGTAGTTTAGTTTTGTCTTTATCAGGTAGTTTTCATATTAAAATAATATTATCATTCCTTGATAATTCTATCAAATATTTTAGAACTCAAGACAAATCATTTTAATCAAAAGTTTTCTTAGGATACCTTGCAAGATTTAGTTAACCACAAAAGTATGTTCCTATGGGTTTGTGCATGTACATTCAGCAAAAATAAATTTTGGTTTTTTGATTATGTGTTGCATTCATGGATCTTCATGATTTGTATGGAGCCTGTTGATTAGACTTTTTTAGACTTCTACCTCCTATGCATCCTACAAAGGCCACCCTATTGAAATATTCCATATCCTTTATTGTTTTATCGTTTTTCCCTTTCAATTTTTATAAATCTCTCATTATTTTATAATTTTCATCATCACCTTGATGTGATAAGGTGGATTTTGTAAAGTGATTATTTGAAAGGGAAAATCCCAAAAAAAAAGCACTTACGCATCACAAGAAGGGGCGAACACTCATATTTATATAGTTTTTATATTTCATATTTTTCATATCATTTATACATCTCACAATAACAACCACCCACCGTTACATATACATTTTAATTTAATCATGTGTCAGAAAAAAATTACTAGAAATAAAGGAGAGTTTAAATCAGCCTAGGTAAATTAATTTAACTCTAAGTCTTTGTAAAAAATAAATGCTAACACTAAGTCTTTGTAAAAAATAGATGGAATTTAACTCTACAGAGAAGAGTTAATTAGATTTAAATGAGTTAATGGAAGTTAATATAAAATAACAAACAAATTATCATAGCCCAACCACTATTTCAAGACCAACAATGAGAAAAAATTTTGAGAACCCCACTACACAATAAAGATCAAGTGCACACCATGAAACTAAAGGCTAAGTTATAATCATTAAAAAAGCATTAGTAAGGATACTTCATAAAGATAAAAAAAAAATTATAACAAAAATTGATGCTTAAATTTTGAAATTTAAGACCACAAACTTTAATTTTCTACATTTTATTTATTCATTTCAAATGAAGCACTTAAGCCTCATTTTATCTTTATTCAATTAGTTTTAGGTTTAATTAAGAAGCAAAGGGGTTAACCACACCTCTTGCAAGGAGAGAATCTTAGTGTGGAATTTGTATGGTTTCACTCTGCTACCTCATCTTCTTTCGTAATCTTTTTTGTAGTTTTGAATTTTAACTTATATAACAATTGAAATAGATTAATTATTTTTTTACATTAACTAAAATAATATCATTTTTTTTTAAATATTAGGCAATGTAGTCTATAATGTTATAATCTTGGTGTCTAAAATTCATAAGTGAAAGATTTAGTACTTTTCATGTACTTAAAAATGTTATCTTTGGCAAACTTTCATAACATGCTTTCTATCTTCTTATCACAATCTTAAAGCATTTCTCCCTTAGTAATAAAATAAATCATTCCACTCTTAAAGATGCCATCCACAATTGGGGTTCCATAGCCTATTTTTAATTCTCACTCAATTGCCCCTAAAATATCATTAATTGCAAACATCTAATCCAAAACTTGTCTTTATACATTCTCTTAATGTTCTATATCCATTTTAGGCCCTCAAAATACTTTTAAGAATCTATAATAAATTCTAAGACAAGTTAAATTTGCCAAGACTATATCACCATGATCTATTCTTCATATTCCTCCATCCATTGGCTTCTAAACCACTTAAAAACTTTGCAAAAAAAAACTCTATATCATATCTACGAACACTATCTTAACATTCTAAGGTGATTTCAAGCCCAAGATCTTCCACCATAAGAAATCTTAGAGCTGAATCCCTAAGGGAAGCTCTAGGGTTGGACAAAACCTTGCCCCTTGACTGACCCTCTCCTTTCACCTCCACATCAGATAAATTTATTATAACTACTAAAAAGTGTTCTCGATAGACACAAATCGCCACCACTATCAATGAAAACCTTAGATCACATATTTAAAGACAAATTCATCCAAAAAAAAATGTATATTACCATTCATTTAACCATAAAGGTGGTTTTCCTTAAGTTTCATAATTTTCATGATCCTAGTAATATTTAACATTATGTAAAGGTAGTTCAAAAAGTTTATTACTATTTTGAAATATCAATATGATTTATTTTCACACTCTTCATCAATCTGCAAGGATGTTCTCTGTTGGATTCTATTTTCTTAAAGCACTTCAATAAATTTTAATTATGATAGGGACTTATTCTTACCCTCTAATTTATATTTTTAGCAAATAAAAATAAGATAAATATTCTACTTTTCTACCTATTTTCATGAATTTTTTAATCATTTCTTATCCAAATTATGTGATTCAATTTTTGTGAGACCTCTTTTTCATATTGAATAGTTTGAAACAAAGATTCTGACATTTAAATTTGGTTGATTTCGCTCTTTAATTTGCATTAATGATGTACCAACACTCTCTAAAATAAATCTTGCTTGTTTTTCATCATCCACTGGGAGCTACTTATAGTTCATGTGTAAACATTAATAAACTCATTTAATTATCCATAAACATGTAAAAAATGTATAGATAATTGTTTCTCTGGCACCATTAGTTGGACATGCAATCATACACATAGTATTTGACTTTTCCATTAGCATAAAGGCTCATTGTGTTTGCTTGACTAAAGCTCATAACACCAATAGGCATGAAAATATTGGGCAGGGTGATAGTTTTTATGGATGTGAAGTAAAAAATAAAAAATGAGTGGACCCTTGAGTAAGAATATTCCAAATAATGAATGTTATCTACGTGCTTAACTCATTGATCCGACTACACCAACTATTTCCCTATTTTAAGAAAATGACAATCAATCATGTTTTCACATGAGTCCTTTAGATTTCTCTCACTACAAGGATGATGAACAAATGAAGCAAGGTTATGATATCTCATAAATTCTCAATTAGTTATCTAAGGAAGTGAGGAAGAGATAATTTAGAATGAGGAATAATCACAGTAGTAGAAGAACATGAATTAATGAGGACAAAGGATAATCCCATCATTTATCATAACACATCTTTGTTGACCATTTAATTTAATCAAAATTGTTAGAACTTGAGTTTGGAGTTAGAATCATCATGAGAAGCTTCTTGAAATAAATTTGGATTGAGCATGAATTTGACCTAAATAATTTTAAGAAAATGATGCATTGGTTTTATCGATGACTAAGATGGTCAGTTAAGTGTTAGGATCAAATTCAATCAAATGGGACAATTATGTTCTTAAATCAGTCAATCTAGAATCACAACTCAATAAACAAGCTCACTATTGATCTTGTAGGGTTCAAACTTAACTATATGCTTTGAGGTTAATTTGGTAAATGGTTTAATAAAATTATTGAAATAACAAAATTGGATGAATGGTTAGTTGAGCTAATTAGTCCTAAGATGATTAATCCATTTTAGTAAAACTTTAATTTAACAAATTTGTTCAATTAGTGCATTAAAATTGAAGATGAATTAACCAATATTATCATTCCTTTGTAGGTACAATTTGCCTTGTTGGGTCAATCAGAGTCATTTAGGTTAATTTTCATCTAAAATGAGTCAACTTAAGTTCATTGAGTAGATTATGAGATCAAATTGATCCGATGTTTGTTGGATCAACTTAGATTAACACAAGTTATTCTAACTCAAGGTGAGTTGAATTCAATCCCTTGAGTTCATTAAGACTATTTAGATGAATTATGGTATTATGTCAATCGACATTAAAATAGTTAATTGTAAGTTCAATTTATACATTTTTGTTTAATCTATCCCATTAGCTATTCAATGGATTCAATGACTTGAGTAGATCTTGTCGAGATTACTTCGAGTAAAAAAAACTCATTTAAGGACAATTACAATAACTTAAACGGTCTAAGATAGGTTAAGGTCTAGTATACAATTAATAAGTTTATAGGGTTAATCAAAACTACAATGGTCTCCAAAAGGTAACATCATGTTAACATAGCGATCTACTGTATTTTCATTTTATGATAGGATTATTTAAAAATTATACAAATTCAAACATTTAATTTTTTAAAAAATCAAATACAATATCAAAAGTAATATACTATCTAGAGATAAAATTACCACTTTATGATAGGTTCCATTACTTAAACAAATAATTTTTATATATTTGTAAGTTCTATGAGTAAAACCAATAAATTGTTCCTATATCTAATCCGAAGGCTATATATGGTTTAGCTTAATATGGGGGTTCAAACTTCGTATAAGGACAAACCTCTATGGTTAATTACATTTTAAGAAATAAAAGGCAAATAAAAAACTTTTGATTCTGGTTGTGATGTTATCTTCAAGAAATTTCTAAGATTAGCTTCCATAATTGATAATTAGAAATGACAAAATGGACATGCTCAAAAGTGGAACATTTATTTACGAAACCTAATGGAAAAAAAATTAGAAGATGTTGAATATATTAAAAAACTCAGTGACACCACAATTATCTTATTGTTCAGCTTTAGTGCTTTTGAGAAAGATTTATTTGTTTTTTAGCCAATATTTTATTAGAAAATCAAGACATAGATCATACTACTTATGACCCTGAGAAGTTCTATGAGGTGAGGATTTATATTGTAACTAGACGATCAAGCTTGAAATGCTAAAATTGAAAGTGATGTTCACTGAAAGAAGTGAAAATTTGAAACTCTGGTCTAAAGGAAGAGAAAGCACAACAAATAAAAGGTAATGGATTTATAACTCTGCATAGAAATGGATTCCAAATAAAACACCAAAATATAGTAAAATCATGCATGGTTGATCTGATTATATGCAAGATAAGATACACTATAATTTAGTAAAAGAAGCATGCCTTACAACTTGATTGTAAAATTGAGCTACCTATGTATTAATGATATGCATAAGGTTATAAGACTAACACAAACATATTTTTATTATTTAAATTTTTAAAGCTCACCACACACATGTATTTTATGATTTTTTTATTAACTCTTAGTGTCGAGTGAATACAACAAGCTGCGTATTGGTATGCTAATCCTTGATGATAATTGTTTAAAAGATTTTGTTCAAAATATAAAATGATAATAGAAGGCAAAACTCAATCTTTAAGGTGATGAATCTCAAATAACAAGTCACTTCTCGTGCATTGAATGAGGGTCTGAAGAACAAAAAATAGATGTGATATGAAATGCATGTGTTCATGGATCATAAAGTTGATTCTACTAATTTTACTTTTATGTTAATTTTGTTGTTTTAGATGTATGATGTTTCTGAGGTGTGAATTTACTATTTTTTTTATTTTTAATTTTGGTTATTAGTTTTCTTTTAATTTTAAAAAATTATATTGAGATTTTATTTTTTTTATAAAAATTAGTCCTTAGTGAGCCTAACAATAATTCAAACAAAATGAATAAACAAAGCACCAACCTAAAATTGGTTAGTCCTATCAAGCACAAACAATATCATACTACAAATAAGATGATTGAGGGTACCAATCTTAGACAACATCGACTCATCGATCAAAGATTCATCTAAATGTTATTGTTGTCTTAGTTGATGTTCATTCCTTACTTCAAGATTATCTTCTCTTGGATGGTTTGGATGTCAATAGTCAACTAACTATGGTATAAAACCTAACTATTTAAAAATAAAATACATAACAATAAAGAATTTTTAGGCTATTATGGCAGCCTAGGTTTACTGTAGTAGCTCTGTAAAATAAAGTAAGCACATCCTAAGCTTGCTAGGGAAGCTTAAAAACATGTAAAAAAAAAATACTATTATAATCTAGACTAACATGCCACAGAGTTACAATATATAAAGAGAATAAAGCTAATTTACTCATCCTAAGTAAATGTTAAATAAGCAATCCAACACAAAGCACAAAAAATAAGGAAGAGACTTCACCTAGCCTAATCCTATAACTAAAGTTAAGGCCTTATGATGTATAAAAGGAAGATTATTGTTTACTGGGGATAAATGATGAGAAGACTCTGTTAATATCCCATGATTCCATTATCCCGGGTTTTCATGGTCCCATATCCACTTTGTCAAAAAGGGTACTAGCCCAATCTAACAAAAAAAAATTTATCAGTAGGCATGGCTTTTGTCATTCAAGATACATTTATAGATTCAAGATGGATTATTTCTCAAGTTATAGTTTTTAATTTGATTTGTTCATTAGGGGTTCACTTTAAATTTTAATGTCTTTTAGATTTTAAGAGTTTTGTTGATTATTTAACTTTGAATAGAATTGTCTTTTAATTTTAAATTTATTTTCTTAATACGATTATGTTTTAATTTTAAATCCTTAATAAGTTCATAAAACCTTTACAAGCGTTGAATTTTATAGATGTGTTTAGAATTGGATTGTAAATAACTTCTAAAGTTTTCAAATCGTCCGAACTTTATTTGAGAATTTTATAATTTATTGTTTTAACTTAACGGGTTAATTAATTAAATATTATTAAAAATTATTTAAAGAGTGATATTTTTGAATACTTGTATTCTTCTTTGTGCATTTGATTTTTTGGTGAAGACTTCATTAAATTTGGAGTTTTCTAGTAAAAGTTATGAGGGTTTCAGTTTGTGAGTGTATAATTATTAAATTGTCAATTTTTTTTTACATGAATCACTTCATGAGAAGTTAAAAATTGCTTATTTTATTAGATTTTATTTTAATAAGTGGGATGAATTAGTTGGTTGAGGTTTTTAATCTTGATAATTTCATTTGTTAAGTTTAATAATGAGAATGATATAGTTGTAATTTTGGAAAAAGTTACAAATAAGCCCAATTCTTGGATTTGATTATTTTGTTTTTGTTTAACCTTTAACAATGGTCTAAGATTAGGTTTGAGTAGTGTTAAGTTGATGAGCTTGACTTTTAGGGTTTGGGATCAAGTAAGGACATATTTTTAATATTGGGTAATTACAAATAAGCCTTTAATCACATTTATTTATTCAAATTTTATCAAATCTTTGTCGTTAAATTAATTAATGATCATTTAGGTTAAAGTTTTATGAATTTTGGAATTTAAATATTTAGTTAAGAGTTTAATGGTTAAGAAGGGGCAATTGAAATTTTTATAAAATTTTACATATGATCCTTCTAATCTTTCCAATTATGTATTTTGTTATATTTTGAATATTTTATGTCTTATTAATTAGTTATAATAAAATTTCCCAAGTTTTTTTGGGCTCAAATGGCCTATTTAAACCTAAGGGTAGATTTGTAAATTGCTAATTTTATTTAATTTTAATTGAAAGTGTTTGATTTGATTTGATTTTATCAATTTCTCTTGGAGTGCTTTAAATGTTGATTTTTAGTCATTTACTCTGTGATTTGTAATTGTTAAAATTTATTAGATTTATAGAATAATTTTTCAAAGTTTTAGTAATTACAAATCTACCATTTATGTATTTTTGCTTTTCAAGTTAGGATTTGCTTTGATGACTTCATCTTGCTTACTTAATAGGCCCAATTTTTATAAATTTAAAGTGTTAATTTTCTATTTTATTTAAATTTAAAGGCAAATAATTAAAAGTATAAAATTTAAATTTACCATTACTTTCTTAGAAGGTTTATTGAAATTGAGAGAATGAAAATATCATTTTATTTTTATGGCTTTACTTTTTGTAAGGTACTCTTTAATTTTCATTTGATTTTGTAATTTTTTTTATGTTTATTTAATTTTATTATTATTATATTGAAATTAATTTCTGATTTCAAAGAAAATTATAAAATTTTAATTAAATGTTAGCTTCTAATCTTGGGAAAAGTATGAGAGGTTCTCATGAGGCCTTAATCATTTCACTTTAAATTTAATTTTTATTTATATTTAATTATTAATGATTTTTTATTAATTAAAATTTTTAATTAGCTTTTGAATTAATTAAGGGTTTAAATGACTTTTATTTTTCACTAATTCTCATTGTATTATTGAGTTTATTGAATTTCACTCTACATTTTTATGATTTTTATATGTTTAACTATTAATTCTTAAATACCTATTCAATTTTTGCATTTAATTAAATAGGAAAAAAGAGTGAATTCTTATTTAAATGTGTAACACACGTGGCTCTATGTCAAACTATAGCCGCTAACTCCCATGCATTTGCTCTCGATTGTCTACACAAAGATTGGAGAACTGAGCAATGAGCACTACTGGCAAATAATTCACAAATCCACTCAATCCCATGGTCTCCTGACTATCTGTTTCAAATACATGGATCCATATGACATCCATTCATCATCAATAAAGGAAAAATGGATCTAACAGAGATAGAGGCAAAAATAAGATCCAACACAAAACTTGAGTTGTCCATGATAAAAAAATTAATCCACTTGATCCTCTATGTAAAACTACAATCCAATGCATAAAAAAAAAAATCTATAGGCCGTAGGGTTCACATCCTATAGCTATGATTGCACGAATTGAAGATTTTCTTCATAAAGAACCAAAGCATAGCATCAAAATGGATTCTTGATTTTATTCCTTAGCTCAGGAAATTTGAACTCGATTGGGTACATGATTCATCATTGACTGGGTTCAGTGCACCTTCCTTGAGCTCTAATTGAGTTAGTGTTGAGTCCTTATATGAGTTTAACCAAAGGAGTGCATGGGTTAGTCATAGAGGCAAAATGGTGGGGGAGTTGACTTTAGGGATTAAGGAAGCTTGTGAAAGAGTTAACTTTGAGTTTTGATGAGTATGAGTGAGAAAATGATTTTAGTATTGTCATGGAGAAATCAATTGAGTAGGGGCAGTGGCTTGAGCTTGGGATGGTGAGGAATTTATGAGGGAGATTGGCTAAGTAATTTGAAGGGATTTTTGGTAGAGTTTGGCTAAGGGAAACGGGGTATTGCTTATGTGTGGAGCTCTTGGGAATTTAAATACCCATGGGTGGTCTGTCAATCGATTTTTTTTTAAAAATTAAATTAAATTAAATAAATGTATAATTTTGGTTTTGAAAATAATATTTTAATTTGAAAAAATGGGATCAGATAGATCTCATTCATTTAATAATTTAAATAGTTGAGTATAATTCCATAAGTAATACACCACCATGAAAGATAAACACACCACTTGTTAGTAGACTCTACCATTTAAACTAAAAAAAATTTATGACTTCCATTTAGTCTACAAAATTTGCGATTGACAATTTTCATACCTAATAAAAAGATTTGATAGCCTAGCTTCCTAATTCATTACAATAATAAGCCTCTATAGTTAACTACATCTTAAATAACTGAAATCACTTAAGAGAACTCTCAATTAAGATCAGAGGTTTCATCTTCAAGAATGTAAATTTGTGTTATCATGTCTTTTATGAGAAAAGTTAAAGCAGAACGGGTCAAATAGAATAACTATTTTAGAGAAAAAAAGAGCGAAAGGTAGGGGATGTAACAGACTCTGAGGAGGACCTCCATACTTCACAAACTATCCTATTGTTTGGCTTTACATTTTTGGAAGTGAAGTTATTTAGTGTTTACTACTGCCATTCATTTAAATTTTAAGAATTAGACTTGTACAATAAACGATCAAGCAAATAACCTAGGAGAATAGGAGGATTTACGACGTGCCAAATGAACAACCTTAGAATTCTAAAAAGAGTTAGCACTTATATCGTACGACGTATGATTATGCAAAAGCCCAAAGATAACATGAGGATTTATGTCATACTACACAAACAACCTCAAAGTCTTATAAATTTATGTTATTGAAAACTAAGGGAATTTTAGTTGAGGTTCATCCTTGCTTTATGTTCTTTCTTGATCACTGTCTAGAGTTGTCCTCAGTTTGCTTGCAATCTTGACCTTGCCCCCTACGAAGTTCTCCATGAGCTCTTTACTATGATAATTCTTGGTTTTAAGAAGTCTACTCAGATCGATGACTGTCTGTTTTTGTTGGGTCATAGAGTTTTGCTGCAGGGTTCCTCCTAAATTGGTGGCCTACTATCCTCTACCCTAGGGGTCTTTTACATGTATAATAAGTAACATAACATTAATGTCACATGTGTAATGAAGAAATATATATTGTAAAGTGCAGTGAAAGAGAAAGTGTGGTAAAAATAAATGGTAGTACTCACCTAACACCTGTGATGGTGCTTCTAAAGAGTCAGAGTTACAGGTAATGCGTGCAAGTCTTATAGAGAATTAAACAGACACAAAATACACTGTTGACCTCACTTTTGGTTGAGGTCTA
>NW_018232764.1:0-1564 GCF_001263595.1 Phalaenopsis equestris | reverse complement strand
GTCATGGTGTTCACATATTGGTTTATCCAATCATAAATTGTCTCATATTCGCTTTTCTTTGTGTCTTCTAACGATATCTCATACTGTGGTTTCTTCTGTTTTGTCGTCATGATTTCATCTTCAGAACTTTATTCATCATCAATGTTACGGTTTCTGTCGTTCTCGGTACGCTCATTACGGATTTGTTTTTGCTCGTCCACATCCCCGGCCTTGACCTTGGGTGTGCAAACTAAAGGAACCTCCATCAACTCATTGCAAAGGAGTGGTGGAAGATTGCTGAAGCAGAATTGAATGGCCTTGCCATTGTAATTCTTCTGAATCTTCACTTTTATTCATCATAACCTCACAAGAGAAGACAGTTTTATTTATAGGTAAGTAGTAAGCGACATCTTCATGAATGCCAACTTCATGAATTGAAAAAGGCTGCAAATCTCCCATGATACAATGTTCTTGTCCTTCTTGTAGTACTTGATGCACTAGTGTAGAGATGACGGAACCATGTTGTGTTCGTGAATCAATGGCTGAACCAGTAGAGCGTTGAAAGAGTTCTCGACGTTGATGATATGGAATTTAGCGTTTGTTACTAATTCTCCATCTTTCATCAGTAATGTAATTGATCCAATGGCTCTCTCTCCCTTTTGGTTGAATCCTTGTAGCATCATTTTATCGATCGTAAGCTCCTAAGCTTCAATGTCCAAGTAGGCCAATGTCCATAGACTCATCAAGTTGAGTGATGCTCCAGGATTTACTAAAACTCTGGACAACACAAATCTGTCAATGTTAACCGAGATATAGAGTGGACGATTATGGTCGGCGGTACCGAGCTGCAAGTCTTCATTTGTAAAGGCTATCCCAGACTATTCTTTCAATGAGCAAACTTCATCTAAGGATGTGCTGGCCAACTGTGCTAAACAAATCTCTGGGTCAGGTAAAGCTATAACCAGAGACTCTATTATCTCCTTTGATGGGATTATAATGTCGTAGATGCTTAATCTGGCCGACAACTTCCTAAGATGAGCTAGCACATTTTAATACACTTTATCTGATCTCTAATTTTCTCTTTATTATATGATTCTTCTATTGGTAGAGGTGGAGGTAGGTCTTCTCGAGTTACTATTTGCTTTCTTTTATCCACTGGAGCTATTCTCGGCGTTAACACTCTCCCGCTCCTTAAGTTCATTTTTGCAATTTATTCTTCTTGAGACACCATTTTTAAATCTTTTGGTGCTTCTTCTTTGTCAGAAAGATCTAAGTTTATGGAAAATGGGGCATCGTGGCGCTCGAGGATTGGTTCCTCACTCTCGGTGCTATCATAAGCAATATTGTCTGTCTTCTTCGGTCTTGTTAACGTTTCATCAGACTCAAGCACAATTTGAGGATCATTTTAAGAATTGAGATCGAAGATAGATCAGTCACAGTCGATTATGTTATCACTAGAAACAGTTAATACGTAGCCGAAATCATAATCATTATATTCATAAGACCTCGGAGGGGTAAAAAGATAATCATACAAGGTCAATGATTCGAGTATTTTCTTCCCCGAATCTGAGACAACTAATCTAGC
>NW_018232763.1:23659-26264 GCF_001263595.1 Phalaenopsis equestris | reverse complement strand
AGATAGTGGAATGGAGAGAGAATGAAGAGAGAGACGAGTGAGGAAGCAACAGAGAGAGAGAAAAGGAAAGAGGGAGAGAGAGAGATGTAAGGTGAGATATAAGGAGAGAATTAGATGGAATTGAAGATGGATAGAGGGAGAGTGAGGCAAAGAAGTAGGGAATGGAAGAGAGAGGGATGAAGATCGATAGAGAGAGCAAAAGAAAGCAAAGGTGAGGGAGAGAGGAAGGGAGCGAGCGATAGTGAGAGAGGAAGAGATTAATCAATAGAGTGAGGGAGAGGGCATGAAAGTGGAAGAGAGAGAATAAAGACAAAGAAGAAAGAAAATTGGGATGAAGAAAATTTGTGAGATTAGAACACAGATTAGAACACTGAGGGATAAATAACTAGAGAAATAGAGCAAACAAAGGATAGGGAGGTAAAGAGATAAAGAGATGCTAAGAGAGAGGGGAAAATTAGAGAAGTTATAGAAATAGTAGAGAGAAGGTGAGAATAAGGTTAAAGGAGCATGAGAGAGAGAGAGATAGAGAGATAGATAGTGGAAGCTATTGTGTGAAGAGGAAAGATAGAGCACGAGAGAGATAGAGGGTGGAATGGGAGTAGAGACAGTGGAAGGGAAGGGGAGGGAGAAATATGAACAATTTAGAGGGAGGTAAAATAAAAATATAGTGTGAGGAAGAGAGATGGAGAGAGGACCGCAAAGTAGAGAGCTTAAGAGAGGGACGAAGGGAGGCAACAAATGAGGGTGTGATAGAATAGAGAGAAGATGGAGAGAGTTGGAAGAGAGTGAGAAGAAGATAGAATGTAAGTGTGAGCAAGAGAATATGAATACAGAAGAGGTATCCAAATAAAATGATGGAGAGTTGGTAAGTGGAAAAGCAAGTGTGTGTGAGGGAGAGAGAGAGAGAGAGAGGCTGAGGAAGTGAGATAGATATAGAATGAGTGAGAGAGACTGTAGAGGGAAAGGACAATGCAAGCAACCAAGAGAGATAGTGAGAGAGAGATGAAGATAATGAGAGAGAGAATGAGAGAGAGTGAGATAATGAGAAAGAAGATATAGTAGGAAAAGAGAAAGGGAGGTGTTAGGAGAGAGTGTGTGTGATAGAGAAAGAAAGCGAGAGAAATAGTGAGAGGGAGAAAAGAGAAAGCATTGAGAGAGCAAAAGAGAAACAGAGAGGAATAAATAACAAGATAAACTGAGCAAAAATAGTATTGGGAGGGAGGGAGGGAGAGTTAGAGTAAACAAGAGAGGGGGAGAGAGAGAGAGTTAAAGAGAGGATGAAAGGGGCAGATAGAGATGAATGAGTAAAAATAGGAAGCAAAAAAGAAAGACTTAAAGAGAGGGTGAGATGCAAAGAGAGAGAAGAATGAATAAAGATAGGAAGCGAAGAAAGGGAGAGAGGTGTTGGGAAGTTTTGGAGGTGTGTATGGAGTTAGGGTGGGGTAGGATAGAGAGATAGAGAAAGAGGGAGTGGTGGGAGTGGGGAGAGAGATAGAGCAAGAAGTAAAAGAGAGAGAATTAGAGTGAGCTAGAGAAACAGAGGAAGAGAGATCATGAGAGATATATAGAAAGAGATAGGTAGATAAGAAAGAGGGAGAAAGGAATGGAGAGAGATAGAGAGTGCAAGAGATAGAGAGGTAAAAGAGCAGGTGAGAGACTTAGAAAGAGATGAGAGATATATTGAAAGAGATAGAATATAAAAGAGGTAGAAAGGAATGGAGAGAGATAGAGGGATAGAGGGAGTGAGAGGGAGAGAGAGGGAGTGGGAGTGAGAGGGAGAGGGGGGAGAGAAAGAGAGGGAGACAGAGATATATATAGAGTTGTGGAGTAATAGAGCGAGACAAATTGAGAGATAAATTGAGAAAGAGTTGAGTAAGAGTGGGAGGGATAGAGAGAAATTGATGCTAGATGCAAATGAGAGAGTGTGAGGAGCAAGAGTGAGAAAAATACAGAGGAGTGAAGGAGAAAGAGGGAAGAGAAGCATAAAAAGATAGAAAGAAAAGGCAGAGAAGGAGGGAGAGTGAGAGAAGAAGAGCGAGGGGAAAGAGAGGGAAAAGGACAAGAATGAGACTTAGAGAGCTAGAGGAGAGAGGGGGCGAGAAAGAGGGAGAAAGGAAAGGACAAGAAGGAGACTGAGAGAGCGAGAGGAGAGGGGGGGCGAGAAAGAGGGAGAAAGGTATAAATAAGGAAAAGAAAGGATGGGGGAGAGGAGAAGAGTGCAAAATTGATAAGGAGAAGGGGTTATGGAGAGTGGGAGTGAAAGATTGAGAAATAGAGTGATAGTTTTTGAGAGAGGGAAAGAAGAAGCAAAGAAGAGAGACAAAAAGAGAGTGTAAGCATAAAAAGGAAAGAGAAGAGTAAGCAAGTGAAGGGAGTGGGAGAAAGAGAAAGGGTGGAAGAGAGAGAGAGAGATAGAGAGAAGGCAGGAGGGCAAAATATATATGGAGAGAAGACGGTGAGCCGACTAGGGATAGAGAGAAAGAAAGTAAAAGAGCAAGAGAAAGGAGAGATAGAAAAGTGTCGGAGAGTGAATGAGAGTGATAGGGTGAGAGCGACCAAGAGAGAAGGGAGAAGGAAATTGAGGAGAGAGGGAGGGATGAGAGAG
>NW_018232763.1:22593-23300 GCF_001263595.1 Phalaenopsis equestris | reverse complement strand
AAAGAAAGAGAGAGTGTGTGTGTTAAAGAGGACAAGATGGAAGGAGAGAGATAGATGGATTAAATGAGAGAATATATAAAGAGAGAGTGAGAGAGAGCTGATGAGAGAGAGGGGGAGAGAGAAGCGAGAAAGAGAGGGAGATTTAAAGAGGACAATATAGAAGGAGAGAGATGGAGTGAAGAAGAGATGGAAGGCATGATTAAGGGTATAGGAGAGAGAAGGAGAGAGAGAGAGAGAGAACATAAGAAAAGAGAGAAAGGGCTAAGAGATGTTGAGAGAGAAGAAGAGAGAGACATATAGATGAGAGATATACGAAGGGATCGAGAGCAAGGAAGGGTAAGAGAGATAGAGATTGATGGGAGTGCGAGAGAAATGAGTGAAGATAGCGAAAAACGAGAGAGAAGAAAAGTTAAAAAAAGTGACAAAAGGGAGACAAAAAGTGAGGGGTGAAAGATGGAAAGAAGGAAGGAGAGATAGAAGGGGAAAGAGATTGAGTGGGAGAGAGAAAGGGAGGAAGAAAGAAAGGAAGGGAGAACAAGAGGGAGAGATAATAAAGTGGGAGGGAGGAAGAGAGAAAGGAAGGGAGGGAGAGAACAAGAGGGAGAGATAATAAAGTGGGAAGAAGTGGGGGAGGGAGAGGGATAGGGAGTAGGGGGAAGAGAGACTGAGTGGGAGAGGGAGAGTGTAAGAGAGAGGGAAGAAGAGTG
>NW_018232763.1:21139-22149 GCF_001263595.1 Phalaenopsis equestris | reverse complement strand
CATTAGAATAGAGAGAGCAAGCATGTGTAAGAATGAAATAGAGAGAGATGAAGGGAGGGAGAGGCATAGAACATGAGAGAGAGAATATGACAAAGAGAATAGTAGAGAGGGGGAGAGTCAGAATGAGCGAGATAGACCAAGGGAGAAAGAGAGAGCATGAGAGATTAGAAAAGTGGGTGGGAGATAAAAGGAAAGAGAGATGAGAAAGATTAAGAGAAAGTAAGATAGAGAGAGGAAGCAAAGGAAAATGTTAGAGAGCAGTGATGTAGAAAATGAAAGAGAGTTAGTAAGAGAAGGAAAGAGAACAAAAATGTAATGACAAAAATAAGTGTAAGAGAAGAGGGAGGGTGGGAGAGGGAGAGAGAGATAAAGAGTGAAAGAAAGAAGAGAGAGCTAGTGAGGGAGAAAGAGAGAACAAAGGCATAATGAAAGGAGAGAATAGGGTGAGATAGTGGGGGAGAGAGAGAGGGGGAAAGAGGAAAAATGAATCAAGATAGTGGGAGAGAGGGAGAGGGAGAGGGACAGAAAGAGTGAGAGACAGATAGAAGAGTGAGATACCCTCCCTTTATCTCCTTAACCCTCTCGATACTCGCTCTCTCTTTCTTCTCCTCTTTCTTACTTTCCTCCCTCCCTCTCCCTCTCTCGCGCTCTCTCACTCAATGTCTTCCTCTCTCAGTTACTCACTCTTGCTCTTGCTTCTTTTAGTCTCTCCTCTCTTTGTATTTCTCTCATTCTCTCTCTCATTGTTGCTCCATCTCTCTTATCTTTCTCTCCCCCCTCTATCTCTCTCTATTTATCATTCCCTTGCTCTTTTTTCTATCACTCTTACTTCCCTCTCTTTTCTTGCTTATTCTTTCTCTTGCTTTATCGTTCACTCTCTTTTCTCACCTTTCACTCTATTATTGTATTGCTTTATTCTCTCCCTCTTCTTATCTCTCTCAATATTTCTCACTTTCTCTTACGCTTCTTTCTCGCATTTTTCCCTCCCTATTTCACTCCCTCTCTCTCTC
>NW_018232763.1:20542-20980 GCF_001263595.1 Phalaenopsis equestris | reverse complement strand
CAGAGGGGTTGAGATAAAGATGTGATAGAGAAGAGAGAGAATGGAGAGAGAGAGAGAAGAGAGAGAAAGAGAGAGAAAGAGTGAGTAAATGGAGAGTTAGGTAGAGATTTATTGGCAAAGAGAAAGAGTGAGTGAATAGGGATTGGTCGTGGAGTGAGAGAGCGAGAGTGAGAAATTGAAAACAGCATGAGAGAGATGTAGAAAGAGAGAACAGAGATAAAGAGGGAGAGGGAGTGAAAAATGGAAAGGGTGAGAAAAGGAGGGAGGGACAACAAGAAAGGAAGAGTAGGAAAGACAGAGACGGGGAGAAAGTGTGGGTGTGAGAGAGGGAAAAAAAGATAGAAAGAGATAGAGTGAGTGAGAATGTTAGAGCAATAGGGAGTGAGAGAGATGGAGGGAGAGGGAGAGAGTGGGAGTGGGTAGGGTGTGAGAGAGAGA
>NW_018232763.1:15361-20083 GCF_001263595.1 Phalaenopsis equestris | reverse complement strand
CAATGAAAGGGAGAGAGTGAGAAAGAGCAGGAGAAAGAGGGAGTAATAAAGAGCGAGAGTGGAAAGATAGGGAGAGTGGAATAGAGCTAGAGATGGAAAGCAGAGAAAATGAAGATTGAGCTAGAAAAGGAGGAAGAAATAGTGAGAGAGATGAGACAGAAAGAGGGAGAGAGCTAGAGAAAGTGAGAAAGAAATAGTGAGAGAAAAGCGAGAGGGTGGTAGAGCTAGTGGGAGAGTGAGAAAGTAAGAGAGAAAGAGAGATGAAGTGAAGGAGGGAGAGAAGGAGAGGAATGGTGAGAGAGGTAGAAAGAGAAGGGAGGGAGAGTTAGTAATATAGAGGGGAGAGGGGGAGAAAGTGAGAATAGAGAGGAGGGGGAGATCAAAAGTGATAGAGAGGGGGAGGAGTGGAAAAGAAAAACAAAACAATTAAGGGAGAGAGAAAGAGAGCAAGGAAAAGAGGGAGGGAGAGCGAGAGGATCAAGAGATAACAATAGGGAAGAGAGGGTGAGAGAATGGTATAGTGAATGAGAAATGAAGAGAT
The DNA here is from genome assembly GCF_001263595.1 of Phalaenopsis equestris. Classification (NCBI taxonomy): domain Eukaryota; kingdom Viridiplantae; phylum Streptophyta; class Magnoliopsida; order Asparagales; family Orchidaceae; genus Phalaenopsis; species Phalaenopsis equestris. The sequence continues at coordinate 19,542 of NW_018232763.1, read as the reverse complement.
AGGAAGATTGAGAAAGAGTGAGAATAAGAAAGATATCAGCAAAATAAAGAGATTGACAGAGAGAGAGAGCGAGAGAGGGAGGAGAAGGAAGAGCGAGGGGAGAAAATGATGACGGGAGAGATAGTAAGATAATTAAACAAGGATATAGATAGAAACAAAGATGAAGAGAGGGAGTGAGGCTAGGAGCGAGCAATAGTGAGGGAGGAAAGGAGGGATCAAGTGAGTGAGAGAGAGGACATGAAAGGGGATAAGAGAGAGAATAGAGATAGAGAAGAAAGAGAATAGGGATGGAGAAAATTAGTGAGATTTGATGAGAGAGGAATAAATAGCAAGAGAAATCAAGCAAAAATAGGATTGGGAGGGAGAGAGATAAAGAGATATTGAGAGAGAGAAAGAGAGAGGGAAAAAGTTGAGAAGGTTCTATAAATAGTGGAGAGAAGGTGAGAACAAGGTTGAGGGAGCGTGAAAAGAGAGAGAGAGGGAGAAGGAGAGAGAGAGATTGATAGTGGAAGCTATTGTGTCAAGGAGAAATATAGAGCACGAGAGAGATAGAGGGTGGAATGGGAGTAGAGACAGTGGGAGGGAGGGGAGAGAGAAATATGAACAATATAGAGGAAAGTAAAAGAAAATTTTTGGGTGAGGACAAGAGATAGAGAGAGGACCACAAAGTAGAGATCTTAAGAGAGAGAGGAAGGGAGAAACAAATGAGGGAGTGAGAGAATAGGGAGTAGATAGAGAGAGTCAAAAGAGAGTGAGAGAGAGTGAGAGGGAGATAGAATGTAAGGGTAAGCAAGATAGGAATAGAAAAAAGGGCTCGGTAAAAATTTAAAAAATTTATAAAGTGAATATGGGAGAGGTGTCCAACTAAAGGGAGGGAGAGTAAATGAGTGGCAAAGCAAGTGAGAGAGAGAAAGAGAGAGAGAGAGAGAGCTAGGGTGTGAGATAGATGATAAAAAACCCTTAGTGAAACATATTAAGAAAGTCATACTATCAAATGACTTACTAGCTAGCCAAACAAGTCCCATCCACATCATTAATGACAACTACTATCGACTAGCCTCTTAGTTGACGGTTACTTTCACATTCATACCACCCAAATCTTTCATATTACATCCATAATACCACCATTCTAACCTTTAAAAACACAAAAATACTCATCTTCATGCATAGATAAGACGGTATGTATGTAAAAATTGAAGTTCAACTGTTAGATATGTAAATACACGGGCATTAAGTGGTATGTATACAAATCTCCCCACCATTTAGCCTTCCCCAGATAATCATATTTGGCTAATTAAATAATTAATTACAATTAAGAATAACAATTTGAAATAAGAGATAATTAAGCTCACATGGCATCCTTATCTTTTAATTGTGAACCATATAATCAGTAAACCTTCATCATCCAAAGTCATCCTCTCTTAATGTTCTTAGACTCTAAAAATAAAATAATTTCAATCCTATATCTTAGCTACATACCTCAGTGAGAGATAGAGAAAGAGGGAGTGGTGGGAGTGGGGAGAGAGAGATAGAGCAAGAAGTGAAATTGATGGAGAGCAAGTGACAAAGAATGAGAGAAAAGAGCAAGAGAGATAATAAAAGAGAGGGTGAGAGAGCAAGATATGGAGAGAGGTAGCGATAAAGTGAAAGAGAGAGTAATAGAGACGGATGGAGGGAGAAACAAGGGAGATGTAGGGAGATAGGGAGAGGGATAGATCCAAAAAGAGAGAGAGATAGTGAGAGGGAGAATAAATAGAGGTTTGAGAGAGAAATAGAGAGATAAAGTAACTAAGAAAGAAAGATTGAGAGAATGATGGACATAAGGGAGGGAGAGTTATATTGAACAAGAGAGGTAGAGGGAGAGAGAGTTAAATTGAGGAAGAGAGAGGCAGATACAGACGAATGGGTAAAGACAGGAAGCAAAAAAAGAGAGAGTTAAAGAAATGGTTGGAGGGGAAGAAAGAGAAGAATGATTAAAGATAATTATTGAGAGGTTTTGGAGGTAAGAGGGAGTGGTGGGGGTGGGGGGGGGGGGGAGAGAGAGGAGAGAGATAGAGCAAGAAGTGAAATTGATGGAGAGCAAGTGACAAAGAATGAGAGAAAGAGCAAGAGAGATAATAAAAGAGAGGGTGAGAGAGCAAGATATGGAGAGAGGGAGCGATAAAGTGACAGGGAGAGTAATAGAGACAGATGGAGGGAGAAAGATAAAGAGTGAGATTTAGAATGAGCTAGAGAAAGAGAGGAAGAGAGAGCATGAGAGATATATAGAAAGAGATAGGTAGATAAGAAAGAGGGAGAAAGGAATGGAGAGAGATAGAGAGTGCAAGAGATAGAGAGGTAAAAGAGCAGGTGAGAGACTCAGAAAGAGAGAGTGGAAGAATTAGTGAGAGAAAAAGATAAGAGCAAATGAGAGAGTGTGAGATATTGATGGAAGACATTGAGATAGGGAGAAAGAGATAGCTAGATGCAGATGAGATAGACAGAGAGGAGCAAGAGTGAGAGAAATATGGAGGGAGTGAAAGAGCGAGAGGGAAGAAAAATATAGAATGATAGAGAGAGGTAGGCGGATAGGGAGGGAGTGTAAGAGAAGAAGGGCAAGGGGAAAAAGAGAGAGGAAAAAGACAAGAATGAGATTAAGAGAGTTGGAGAGAGAGGGAGGGCGAGAAAAAGAGAGAGAAATATAAATCAAAGAAAGAAGCGTAGAGAGGGAGAGCAATGTAGAGGTAGGGAATTGAAAAGGATGAGAGAGAGAGGCAAAGAGTGTAAAATTGAGAGGAAGAGGGGGTTATGGAGAGTAAGAAAAGAGTGTTACACTTTTTGAGTGAGGAAAAGAAGGAGCGAAGAAGAGCGATGAAGAGAGAGTATAAGCATAAGAATGAGGAAGAAGAATAAGCAAAAGAAGGGAGAGGGAAGGAGAGGAAGGGAGGGAGTGAGAGATACAAAGAGAAGGAGGGAGAGCAAAATATAGACGGGAGAGAAGATGGTGAGCCAACTAGGGACAGAGTGAGAGAAAGTGAAAGAGCAAGAGAGAGGAGAGATAGAGAATTGTCGTAGGTTGAATGAGAGTGATAGAGATAGTGACAAAGAGATAAGAGAGAGAAGGAAATTGAGGATAGAGGGATGGATGGGAGAGATTAGAGAATGGGAGAGGGAGCGTGAGATAGATAGAGAAAGTGAGAGGGAGAGAGGAGAGAAAGAGAGAGAAAGGGATAGAGTGAATGAGGCTTGTAGAGATGGTGAAAGAGAAAGTGAAGTTTGGAGGGAGGAGGAGAGAGAGTAGAGAGAAGAGAGAGATCAAGAGAGAGGGGGAGGAGATTTAGAGAGTGAGAAGAGAGAGAGTGTGAGAGCAAGTGTGATATTATAGAGAGAGCAGGCGAGAGTGAGGGAGAGATAGAGATGAAGAGAAAAGGAGGGGGAGAGGGAATAGGGGGGATAAGAATGTGAGTGAGAGTAAACAAAAGAGGGAGAGAGTGAGAGGGAAGGAGATCAAGCAAGAAAGAAGGAAGGAGGAGAGAGATATAAGGGACAAAGGGGAGGAAAGCTAGAGGATAGATACAAAAAGAGTGAGAGAGGGAGGGACAGAGATAGAATGAGATAGAGGGAAAGAAGGAGAGAGAGATCACGTGCAAGAAAGAGGGAGAGCACAAAACAGAGTGAGAGAAAGGATGGATCGAATGAGAGAATATGAAAAGAGAGAACGAGAGAGATGAAAGTAGAGGGGTGTGAGAGAGAGCGAGAAAGAGAAGGAGAGTTAAAGAGGAAAGGATGGAAGGAGAGAGATGGAGGGAGTGAAGGAGAGATGAAAAGTTTGAGTGAGGGAAAAGTAGAAAGACAGAGAGAAAGAGAGAGGGAGACAATGAGAAAGATAGAGAGAGCAAGAGAAGAGAGATAAGGAGAAATGGGGAGAGCAGAGATATGCTGAGATAGAAGAAGAGAGAGAGAGACATATAGATGAGAAAGAGAAAAAGGAATAGAGAGCAAGAGATTGATGGGAGAGCTAGAAAAATGAGAGAAGATAGAGATAAACGAGAGTGTGACAGTGGGAGAGAGAGAAGTTAAAGATAAAGAGACAAAGGGGAGAGAGAAAGAGAGGGGTGAAAGAGGGATAGAATTAGAAAGAGATCGAGTGAGAGAGAGAAGAGAGGGAGAGATAAAGGGAGGAAGAGAGAAAGGAAGGGAGG
>NW_018232763.1:10247-14459 GCF_001263595.1 Phalaenopsis equestris | reverse complement strand
GAGATGAAGGGAAAGGGTGGGAGAGGGAGAAAGAGTTAAAGAGAGAGCTAGTGAGGAAGGAAGAGAGAGACAAACAGCATGGGAGAGGCAAGGTGAGATAGTGGAAGAAGGAGGGAGGGGGAGGGAGGGAGATAGAGAGAAAGGGAGAAGAGAGGAAGAATGAATCAAGTTATAGGGAGAGAGGGGGGGAGGGAGGGAGGGACGGAGAGACAAAGTGAGAGATAGATAAAAGACTGAGATAGAGCAAGAGAAATAGGGAGTGAGGAAAAAAGTGAGAGAGTGAGAGAACTATAATGACAAAGAAAGCGAGGGAAGGAGGGCGAGAGGGTGAGAAAGAGCGGGCGAGAGGAGAGAGTGTAAGATAAGGAAAGAGAGGGAGTTAGAGAGGGTAAGAAAAGTGTGAGTGAGAGAGGAGAGAGATCAATAGAGATATAGAGAAAGTGAGAGTGAGAGAGATGATGAGGAAGCAAATAGATAGAAAAGGAAAGAGAGACTGGGAGAGTGAAAGAAGAGAGAGTAATCGACTCAGCATAAGGGAGGGCGAGAGAGTGGAAAGATAATGAGGGGTATAAAGGGAGAGTGAGGTAGAGGTGGAGTAGAGAGAGAAAGAGTCCATAAGAGAGGGAGAGAATGGGGGATAGTGGGTGAGAGAGAGAGCGAACAAAAGACGGAGAGAAAAAGACCGTGGGAGAGCGGGAGTGAGAGAAAAAGAGACGGAGCAAGTGAGAGAGTGGGAGAGAGATTGTAAGAGGGCAAGAGAGAGGGACAGAAGAAAGTGAAAAAGTGAGACAATAAAGATGGAGTAATAGTGATAGAAAGGGAGAGCATGGGATTAGCGGAAAAAAGAGCAAGAGAGATAAAAAGTAATTGAGCTAGGTAGACTGAAAGAAGGAAGAGAGCAGTAGGGATAGAAAGAGATTGGTAGAGAAGGAGAGAATAAAAGAGAGAAGATAGATATTGTTAAAAAAAAAGGAGGGAGAGAGGAAGAGAGATTGAGTGAGAGAAGGATTGTGAGGGTGAAAGAACGAGATAGAGAGGGATGGAGGGAAGGAGGGAAGGAGGGAGGGAGGGCGAGAGAGTATGAGAGAGAGAAAATATAAAGAAGAGATTGAGAGAGGAGATAGAGTAGAGAGAAACGTAGTGATGGAGGGAGGGAAGGATAGTTAGAGAAAGAGGAGAGATATAAGAGTGAGATGGATGGAAGGGAGATTAAGAGGTAGATAGAGGGGAAAAACGAGTGTGTTAGAATGAGGAAGAGAGAGAAAAAAGGAAGGAGGAAAGAGATATATATAAAAAGGGTGGAGGCCAAGAGAGAGAGAGATAGAGAGAGGGCCGCAAAAAGAAAATAGTATAAAGGAAGAGAGAGGGAGCAGGAGAGAGAGAGAGATAGCGATATAGAGAAAGTGTGGGAAAGAGAAAAAGGGAACAAGAGAATAGAGAGAGTGGAAGAAGAGGGAGAGCAAGCTAGAGAAAGAAGAAAAATTGAGGAGAAGAGGAGGGATAGATGGAGGGAAGACCAAAGAGGGAGAGTGAGAGAAGGAGAGAGGAGGGAACGCAAGAATGAAGGCGGGCAGATAGATAGCAAGAGAGAGTGAGAAGAGAAAGTTAGAGAAGAAGAGTGATAATGAGAGACAATGAGGAGTAAAATAAAGAGATAGAGAGAAGAAGTCTGAGAGTGAGTGAGAAATAAAGAGAGGGAGTGAGAAAGAGTAAGATAAGGAGAGTAAGAGAAGAGAGACACAGAAAGAGGCAAGGAGGGAGAGATGCTGGGAGGAGGTAGGGAGGGACAAGAGAGAGTGAATATGAGAGATAGAGCGAGGGAGAGAAAAGTATTTGGGAGGTAGAGAAAGAGTGAGAGAAGAGAGATAGATTGAGAGAGCGATAGAGGGAAGGTGAGTGGAGGAGAGAGATAAAGAGAAGATTTAGTGAGAAGAGAGAGGAGAAACATATAGGGGTCAAGAGAGAAGAGAGACAATCAAGTGAGTTAAAGATAGAGGCAGGGAGGATGGATAGATAAAGAGAGCTGAGAGTAGGAGAACAGAGAGAAGGAGAGAGAAAGATAGGGACTGTGAGATACTAGAGAGGAGGAGAGATAGATCAGAAGGAGAAAGAGCGAGATAGAAGGAAGAGAGTGATGGAGTGAAGAGGTGATGGAAGGCATGAGTAAGGGAAAGGAAGAGGGAGGGAGAGACAGGGTTAGAGAAAAAGGGCTAGAAATAGAAAGAGGAGAATGGTAAGTGAGAAAGAGAGAGAGAGTGGGAGAAGAAAGACTGAGATTGAGAGAGAAGAGAGAGCAAGAAAAGAAAGAAGTGAGAGAATTAGAGAAAGGGAATGTGAACAAAGATGTTAGGAGAGAAACAAAGAGGTGGAGAATATGATAATAGATAGTTAGTAAGGAGAGAAAAGGAGTGATAGCTTGAAATATAGAAAAAACATAAAGAAATTAGAGATGAGTGAAGAAGACTGAGAGTGAGAAATAAAGAGAGAGGGAGTGAGAAAGAATAAGATAAGGAAAGTAAGAGAAGAGAGACACGAAGAGAGGCAAGGAGGGAGAGATGCTGGGAGGAGGGAGGGAGGGACAAGAGAGAGTGAATATGAGTGATGGAGCGAGGGAGAGAAAGTATTTGGGAGGTAGAGAAAGAGTGAGAGAGAGCATAAGAGAGAAGAGAATAGATTGACAGAGGGAGGGAGGGAAGGAGAGTGGAAGAGAGAGATATAAAGAGAAGATTTAGCAAGAAGAGAGAGAGAAAGAAGAGATACAAATAGGAGTCAAGAGAGAAGAGAGACAATCAAGTGAGTTAAGGATAGAGGCAGGGAGGGTGAATGGGAGAAGAAACAATGAGATTGAGAGAGAAGAGAGAGCAAGAAAAGAAAGAAGTGAGAGAATTAGAGAAAGGGAATGGGATCAAAGATGTTAGGAGAGAAACAAAAAGGTGAAGAGAGTGATGGAGTGAAGAAGTGATGGAAGGCATGAGTGAGGGAAAGGAAGAGGGAGGAGGAGAAAAAGAGTGAGAAATAGAAAGAGAAGAATGGAGAGTGAGAAAGAGAGAGAGAGAGTGGGAGAAGCAAGAGTGAGATTGAGAGAGAAGAGAGAGCAAGAAAAGAAAGAATGAGAGAAATAGAGAAAGTGAATAGGAACAAAGATGTTAGGAGAGAAACAAAGAGGTAGAGAATATGATAAGAGAAGTTAGTAAGAGAGAGAAAGAGAGAGAGAGAGCATGAAATATAAGAAAAAGATAAAGAAATTAGAGATGAGTGAGGGACTGAAGATAGTGAGATAGAGAGAGAAATTGTGAGAGAGAGAAAGTGGGAGGGAGGTATTAGGAGAGAGAGTGGATGGGAGAGACAAAAGCGAGAGAAATGGGATGAGAGATAGATAGAGAGATAAATATATAAAAATGGGGGATAGAGTGAGATAAGATAAATGTAGAGGGATGGATTGGGGGGAAGGAGGGAGACAGTAAGAGATGAAAAGTGGTAGAGAGAACATAACAAAGAGGGAGAGTGGGAGAGTGAGTGCGGAATGAGTGAGAGTGAGGGAGCGAGAGTGCAAGATAGGGGCATTGCGGGGGGAGAAAGAGAATAGAGATAGAAAGAGTCATAAAGATTGGGACAGGGAAGAAAAGAGTGCAAGAAAAATAGAACAGTGAGATAAGAAGAGAAGAAGAGAGGGGGAAAGAGATAAAAAGTTATTGAGGCGAGGTGGAGATAGGTAGGGAAAGGTAAGAAATAAAAGAGTGAGAGGCAGTGATAAGAAGAGAATAGGAAGAGAGGAAGGAAGGATGGAAGGGACCGGTAGAGAAGAATTGCATGAGGATGATAAAGCTATGGAGAGATAGAAAGTTAAATAGAGAAGATATATGGAGTGAGAGAGAAAAACATGAAGGGAGGGAGGAAGGGAGAGAGTGGGTGAGAGAGGAAAGAGATGAGAGAAAGAAGAGTGAGATAGAGATGAAGAGAGTGTTGAATAAAGAGAACGAGATAGAGCAGATGAGACAGACATAATGAGAGAGAGAAAGAAAAGAAAGAGCAAGAGAATAATGAGAGCAAGATAATAGATAGAGTAAGCTTGAACGCGAAAGAGACGAAGAGAGAGAAATGAAAGAGAAGAGGCGTAGAGAGTGAGAGAGAGGGGGAGAGGGAGTGAGGGAGAGAGATTAGATAAAAAGATTGAGAGGGAGGGTGAGAGTGATTTTGCATGAGATAGAGAGA
>NW_018232763.1:6564-9606 GCF_001263595.1 Phalaenopsis equestris | reverse complement strand
AGATATATCAAGTGTGAAAGAGATAGGCAATAGAAGGGAGAGAGATGAAGTGAGTGAGTGAGCATGGGAGATAGTTAGAGTAAAGTGAGAGAGAAAGGGGGAGAGCAAGAAACGAAGGGAGGGACATGAGAGGGAGGGAGGGCTGGAAGGAAGGAGAGGAGATAGAAAGAATGAAGAGACATAGAGTGAGAAAGGAGGGAGGGAGAGGGAGTGGGAGGGATGGATGAAAAAAGAGCAAGAAGATAGAGAAGAGTTACTTAAAAGAGAGGAGATAAGAAAAAGAAAGACTTGATGAGAGGGGATGTGGTTGGAGATAAAGAGAGGTGAGTGAGGGAGGAGAGAGGAGCGAGGAGCGAGGAGCGAGGGGGAGAGAGTGAGAGAGACAAGAGGGAAATAAAAATGAGAGAAAAGAGAGGAAAAGGAAGGAAGAAATGAGAGTGTGGAAGTTGTTTAAGATGGAAGGAAGGAGGGAGGGAGAAGTAATATTGGAAAACATAAATAAGTGAAAGGTAGTGAGAGGGAGAGAGCAAGAGAGAGAAAAGAGATGAAGGGAGAGAGGAAGGGAGGGAGGGAGAAAAGGTGAGTACGAAAGAGAGAGTGAAAAAGTGAGAGAGACTTAGTGAAGCAAAGAGAGTGAGAGTAAAGGTGAGAGAGAGAAGAGAGAGCAACTAAAGAGAATAAAGGCAAAGAGAGAAGTGAGAGGCATATAGAATGGAAGAATGAGATAAGAGAGATTGAGAGAGATCATGAGAGAAAAAGAGGGAGAGGGAGAAGAGAGAGAGGGATAGATAGTAATAATGAGTGAAAGAGGATGACATAAATGAGAAAGCTAGAGGAATAATATGAGGGGAGGGATAGAAGACTACACATGATAGAGAGATAGTAGAGTGCGAAAGAGATGAGGAATGACAAAAGAGGGATACAGAGAAAGGGGGAGAGAGATGGGCAATTAAAAAGAACAAGAGAAGGTGAGAGAAGAATGAAGAGTAAGTGAGAGTGAGAGACAAAGAGAGATGGAGTAAGAGAGAGTAAGGGAAGAAAGAGAGATAGAGCAAAAGAGAATGAGAGAGAGGAAGTGCGAGGATAAGGAGAGAAAGATTGAAATAGGAATAGAGAGAGATGGGAAGGGAAGAGAGAGAGGGAATAATAACAAAGATGTTAGGAGAGAAACAAAGAGGTGGAGAATATGAGAAGAGATAATGAGTAATAGTGAGAGAGAAAGAGAAAGAGAGAGAGAGAATGATAAGCATGAGATATAAAAGGAAGCTAAAGAATTTAGAGATAAATGAGCATCTGAAGAGTGAGATAGAGAAAGAAATGGTGAAAGAGAGAAAGAGGGAGGGTGGTAGTAAGAGAGAGAGTGGATGGGAGGGATAAAAGCGAGAGAAATGGGATGAGAGAGAGATAGATGTAGAACAATGTGGGATGGAGTGAGATCTAGGTAGAGGTATGGATGAGGAGGGGGGAGGGAGAGAGCGAGGGATGACGAGTGGTAGTGAGAACAAAAGAAAGTGGGAGAGTATAAGAGTGAGGGTGGATTGAGTGAGAGTGAGGGAGCGAGATTGCAAGATAGGGGCATTGTGGGGGAGAAAGAGAATAAAGATATAAAGAGTCATAGAGACTAAGACAGCGAAGAAAAGAAAGCAAGAAAAATAGAACTAGTGAGATAAGAAGAGAATGAGAAGAGAGGGGGAGAGCGATAAAAATTTATTGAGGCGAGGGACAGATGGTAGAGAAAGGTAAGTAAATGAAACAGCGAGAGGCGGTGATAATCAAGATAGGGGCGTTGTAGGGAAGAAAGAGAATAAAGATATAAAGAGTCATAGAGACTAAGACAGCGAAGAAAAGAAAGCAAGAAAAATAGAACTAGTGAGATAAGAAGAGAATGAGAAGAGAGGGGGAGAGCGATAAAAATTTATTGAGGCGAGGGACAGATGGTAGAGAAAGGTAAGTAAATGAAACAGCGAGAGGCGGTGATAATAAGAGAATAGGAAGAGAGGGAGGTAGGATGGAAGGGACAGATTGAGAAGAAAAGCATGAGGCTGATTAAGCTAGAGAGTTTAGAAAGAAAGACATGATGTTAAATAGAGAAGATAGAAAGAGTGAGAGAGAAAATATAAAGGGAGGGAGTAAGGGAGAGAGAGTGGGTGAGAGAGAGGAAAGAGATGAGAGAGAGGGTGAGATAAAGACAGCGAGATAGAGTAAGTAAGAGAGAGAGAAAAGAGAGTTAAAGAGGAGAGAGAGTGAGATAATAGAGAGAGTAAGCCAGAACGGGAAAAAGACAAAGAGAGAGAAATGAAAGATGAAAGATGTAGAGAGTGAGAGAGTAGGGAAGAGGGTGTGAGGAAGAGAGATTAGAGAAAGAAATGGAGAGGGAGAGTGAGATTGATTTAGCACGAGAGAGAGAGAGAGTGAGAGAGAGATAAAGAGAAGGATATATAATAAGAGAGAGACCATTAGGGAGGTAAGGTCGGAGAGGGAGAAAAAGAGGGAGAGAAGAGATAGAGTAAAAAAGAGGGGGAGGGAGAGTGAGAGAGCCCTAGGAAAAGCAGGAAGAGAGGGAGCATGTACATGAGAGGGAGGAAGATAAATAGAGGGAGAGTGAGGGAGCAAAGCAATAGATATGGGAAGATAGATTGCAAAAGAAACAGAGGGAAAGAATGGCTATAGATAGAAAAGAGAAGTGGGAATAGAAAAGAAAAAAAAGGGGGGGGGAGGGAGAGTGAGAGAGCCCTAGGAAAAGCAGGAAGAGAGGGAGCATGTACATGAGAGGGAGGAAGATAAATAGAGGGAGAGTGAGGGAGCAAAGCAATAGATATGGGAAGATAGATTTTAAAAGAAATAGAGGAAAACAATGGGTATAGATAGAAAAGAGAGTAGGAGAGAGACAAGGAGAGAGAGGGAGGATGGGCAAGGGAGAGAGAGGAAACGAGAGTAAGAGAGAGGGAAGAGAGAGTAAGACAGGGAAGTGAGAGAATGAAAAGCATTAGAAAGAGAATTAGAGAGAGGGGGAGAGAGAAAGAAAGAAAAATGATGAAAAAA
>NW_018232763.1:4231-5665 GCF_001263595.1 Phalaenopsis equestris | reverse complement strand
ATAATGGAAGACATAAATGAGTGAATTGCAGTGAGAGATAGAGAGGAAGAGAGAGAAAAGATCGAAGGGAGAGAGGAAGGGGAGATGGAGAGAGAAAAAAAGGGAGGAAGACATGTGGGTAAGAAAGAGAGTGTGAGAATGTGAGAGAGATTTAGTGAAACAAAGAGATAGAGCAAAGGTGAGAGAGAGAAGAAAGCAATTAAAGAAAATGAAGGCAAAGTGAGAAGTGAGAAACAGATAGAAAGAAAGAATGAGATGAGAGAGATTATGAGAGAGAAAGAGGGAGAGTGAGAAGAGAGGGAGAGTGATAGTAAGAATGAGTAAGACAGCAAGACATAAAAGAGAGAGCTAGAGGAATAATATAAGGGAGAGGGATAGAAGAATGAGCAAGACATAGAGATAGAAAAGTGTGAAAGAGACAAGAAATGACAAAAGAGAGATACAGAGAAGGGGGAGAGAGATGGACATTAAAAAAGAACAAGAGAAAGAGAGAGAAGAATGAAGAGTAAGTGAGAGTGAGAGACAAAGAGAGATGGAATAAGAAATACTAAGGGATGAAAGAGGCAATGGGGAGGGGAGAGAGAGACAGAATGAAGTGAGGGAGGGAGGTAGGGTGGATGATATAGAAATTTAGAGATAGTGAAGAGAGAGAGGGAGGGGGAGAGAAAGCAAGAGGTGGGTGGAAGAACAAGGGACAAAGATAAAGAAAAGAAAGAAAAAAGTGTAGCAAGATCAAAAGAGAGAAAAAAGAGAGTAGAGTAGGAGAGAGCGAGTGAGCATAGGAGGTAGATAGTGGATAGAGGAAGAGTGAGAATTGCTAGAAAGATAAGAGGACAAGTGAGAGAGAAGGAGGGAGAAGAGTGAGAGTTTCTATCACTCTCTCTCCTTCCTCACCCTCTCTCCTCTCTACATATCTCTCTTCCCTTTCTCTGGTCTCTCACACTCCTTATCTTCCTTGTCCTTCTCCCTGTTCTACCTCTCTCCCCTCTCTTTATCTATCCACCCTCCCTGCCTCTGTCCTTAACTCACTTGATTGTCTCTCTTCTCTCCTGACTCCTATATGTATATCTTCTCTTTCTCCTCTTACTCAATCCTCTCTTTATATATCCCTCCCTCCCTCCCTCCCTCCCTTAATCTATATCCCTTCTATCTTATGCTTTCTCACACTCTTTATCTATCTCAAAAATTCTTTCCCTCTTACTTCTCACTCTCTCTTATAGCTTATCTGTCTTCTCTTTGTTCTCATTCTCACTTCCTCTCTATCACACCCTCTCTTTCCTTCCCTCACATTCACTCTATCTATCTTCTATCTTTCTCGTACTCTACATCTCTATCACTCTCTCCCTTTGTCTCTCTCCCTGCCTCTATAAATCTCTTTCTCTGTCTTCTCTTTCTTTATCTCTAGCACTCTCCCTCCCTTTCTTTCTCTCTCTC
>NW_018232763.1:0-1142 GCF_001263595.1 Phalaenopsis equestris | reverse complement strand
CTCCCTATGATCTCTCATACATTTTCTCTCTCTTTTTCTCTCAACCTCTTTCATTCTTTCTTCTCTCTTTTTTAACTCTCTCTCTTTCTCTCCATTTTCTTACTCTTTCTAGCTCTATTTCCATCTATCTTTCTCCTTCACTCGTCTCCCTATCTCTCCTTCTGTAATTCCATTGCTCGCTCTCACTAACTTACTCTCCCTCAGTTGCTCTTGCCCTCTCTCATCTCTCCCACACCCCTCTCTTGCAATCTCTACCGGTCTCTCTCCCTTTCTCTCTCTCTCTCTCTATTTATTGTCAATCTTCCCACTCTCCCACTCCCACTCTCCCTACCTCTTTGCATACCTCTCTCTATCTCTCTCCCTCACTCACACTCTCTCCCTCCTTCCCTCCCTAGCTCACTCTCTCTCTCCCACCCTCTTTCATTTTGTCTGACCCTAGCTCTTTCTTATCTATCTAAAACTTTCACTTTTCCCTATCTCTGCCTTGCCTTCTACATATCTCTCTATTTTTTCCCCCTCCCTTTAACTCTCCCCCACTCTTTAACTCTCTTATCTCTCTCTCTGTCTCTCAAACTTCCTATCTCAGTTTCTCTCACTTGATTGTTCATTCTATCTCTCTCACATTCTCTCTCCTTCACTCTCTTGCTCTCTCTCTTAATTTTGTCTTTATTAATCATCTCCCTCTCACTCTAGCTCGCTTCACTCTACCTCACTCCTTCAATTCATTTATCTCTTTATCGCACTCTCCCTCCCACAATCCCACTTTCTCTATCCCACTCTCCCTCCCTCCTTCAATTCCTTTCTCTTTATTTTACTTTCCCTCCCTCCCTTTCTTTTACCTCTCTCTTACTCTATCCCTGTCTTATCATCTCTCTCACTCTATCTTATTTCTTTCTCACTCTTTGTCATTCGCTTTGTCTCTCTCTCCATATCCTCTTCCACGCCCTCTCTCCCACTCTCTATCTATTTCTCAATCTACACCTCATTACAACCCTCAAATGCTCCATCCCTACGTCCTTTTTCTCATCCTCTCTATCAGCTTTCATCTCTCTCTCTATTTCCCTCTCCCTTCCTTTTCTACACTCTCTACCATCTCTCATACATTTTTCTTATCTTTCTCTCTCTACCTTTCATATTCTCTC
>NW_018232762.1:0-518 GCF_001263595.1 Phalaenopsis equestris | reverse complement strand
TCTCTGATGTCGTTAGGAGAGGTGCCAACTCAAGTGACGTGAGCGGGTTGCGCCCATATACAATCTCAAACATAGTGTGTTCAATCCTATAGTCTGACTCATAGATTTGTTATATGCAAACTCAGCTTCAGCTAGAATTAGATCCCACTGCTTAGTGTTCTTTACCACGAAAATGTGACATTTTTGCGGAGTAGCGTTGGCCGACGCTCGAGAAACGGTCCATCTTCAAACAACGCCACATATTATCCGCTTTCCGTCCAAAGCCTGGACGCCCCTCCAAATGATGTCTAAGTCTATTTCTATCCGTGTTAGCCGGAGTGAAAATTTTCTATATGTGCTGCTTCAAAATCTTTGGTTTTGGGGGAGACAACCTGGAACCACGCTCTATAGTGTTTGGTCTAAAGATACAAAACTCTGACAGACTTTCATAACAGCCAACTGACTTTCAGGTTTCTGGTTTCAAGGGGATCTTAACATCTTCAATTTTTTTTTTTCCAGTCACCATAGAATACTTGATG
>NW_018232761.1:0-1029 GCF_001263595.1 Phalaenopsis equestris | reverse complement strand
AATGTTCTACAATAAATATGTAACCAATATGGTATTAAAATTAGGAGGTCAGACAACTAAGATAATAGATAAAGGTTCTATTGAACTAGTAGGACCTTACGGTTTAGAAAAGGGGTTAGTAACTTTAAGTAAAAAAATAAGTAGTTTAGATACAGGAGTTATAACATCTTACGCCTTATATATACTGGTGGGTCTAACTTTCTACATAACACTTGGATTAGTGAACAGCATAGATACTGATTTACTAATTGTTATTTTATTTAGCATGTTAAGTATGATGTTTAGTTTAAATAAAGACTATATTTATAGACAGATCTAATTGGACTCACACCACATTGAAAGTGTATTTACCACTGTTAGACTGTGGTTTATGCTTTATAATAAATAAACCTGTATATTACAATGAGATAATGCCGCCTTTATTTGTACGCAATTGCAAGATCATATCATTATAGTAAGCCAATTAAGTACTACATGTGGTGGAGAATTTGTAAATGCTTCAAACATACCTCATCCTGGTTTTCTTTATGTAATTAATTAAAAATAAACTTTAGTATCACATATACTAATCCACGTTGTTATTACTATTTAATATATAAATTATTTTTTATGTAAAAAAAATAATAAAAGCTAGAACACGTGAAAATATAGCGCATAATAAATAAATAATGTGGATATATTTAGTAATTATATTTAACAATTTCTAGTTAGATCTCGTATATATTTCTTATGTGTTGTTAAAAATTGCTATACACTAGTACACTTAATTACAAACAAATCTATAACACTCACAGATTAAGACTAGTAATTTATAATAAACCTAGTGTATAAATACAATGCGTATTAATATAAAAACATGATTAATTACTATAGATTACTATAGTTACAATTTGTTTTTTCTTCAAACATGTTTTATATGACGTATAGGCTAGTTTATAAGTTCTAATACATAAAGTAAATATTGTAAAACCCATTACTCAAAACTTTCTTTAAATTAGCCATGTTATTTATTAGTGTGTATATAATAGA
>NW_018232760.1:3989-4369 GCF_001263595.1 Phalaenopsis equestris | reverse complement strand
ACAATGAGTTTTTTGTGAAATGAGATGAGATAATTAACTTAAATATGTATTGTACCAGTATTATACTAAATAGGAGCAATTTTAATTCTATACCCTGATTCAGTGTTAAAGAAAATCATTGGCTAATCTTAGGTTAAGTCCCTAAATCCGTAGCTAGGCTGGGAGGATAATGGATCCCACTCCAGAGCTCCCACTTCCCTTCCCCTAAAGGCTAACTCTTGCTTTAGTTCTTAAACACTAAGATCAAATTGGGGATTTTTAGTCTTCTACCCTAGTGACCAAAGTAAAATATGTTGAGATTTTTGTACCTCTTTTATACTATTTTTAATGATATTGCACTTTAAAGAAAGGTATTTTCGATGTTTTGTTGCAGGAATGAT
>NW_018232760.1:3580-3828 GCF_001263595.1 Phalaenopsis equestris | reverse complement strand
CCATCGAGACCGCCAACGGCGGGATCGACGGTTATGTGTACTTGTACAATGGATAAGGCCGGATTTTGGAGGGGTTCATAAGCAACTCTTGGGAAAACTCATCCACATCTTTAAAGAGAAGAGTTTGGCCAAAAATAAGAGAGTTCTAGAAGTTAGATAGGTTCCATTACTGTGTAGAGAGCTTGCTCATGTAACTGTGAGAAATTCTTCAAGAAATTGTAACAGTGGAGGGGAAGTGAGAGATTTCT
>NW_018232760.1:0-3217 GCF_001263595.1 Phalaenopsis equestris | reverse complement strand
AAAATTATCAAACGTAGAATTGGAGATTTTAGAGTGACATACTAAAATCCCCAATTCGGTCCTATTATTTGGGTGCTGATGTGTAGATGTTAGCCCTCAGGTGAGGGGAGGGTGGACTCTCAAAAGGGGGAGCCGGTATCCTCCCAGCCTAGCCGCACAATCAGTAACCAAGCATAGGATTAGTCAATGTTCTTTATGCCTAGACCAAAGGGTAAAGAATAGGTATGCTCCTATTTGGCACAATATAAATTGAACCAATTCATTTTATCCATTCACTATAATTTCTTGACAAGGAGAAGGATGCTTTCTTATATATTGAATATCACAATTAAACCCTACTTTCTATCATTAGTTATTTATTAGTTATCCAAATTATCTACTTATTTCAATTGCCTATCAGTGTCAGATAAGGAAATTGAACGTCGTCGTTGAAGTTGAAGTATTACTTTTTATTAAGCCTTAGTCCGTAGTATTCTATTTCTCCTTGTGGGATCGATAACTTGGACTCCATTAGAGCCTTATATTACTTGAGCGATACGTATACTTGCGTTGACAAATTCGACTTTGAAATTATTGAATATTATATCTATACATCTTTATTAAATCAAACACATATATATAAAGTCGCAGTCAAGATTTTGAAACCTTTGTTGGAATTTAAATCTTCTAGTAGCACCATCAAATTCTTGTAATTGTCGATTTACAAAAAGAAAAAGGTTGGCCACCTAGAAATCTCCAATTATACACCCAACAATGTATATTTCCATATTTTTTTGCGCTTAATTCCATGAACAAAATACTTCTTCATGGACTTAAATGTTATTCTCACTCTGTTGTTGAACTTATACTCCATTTCTTGTTTCAAAACATATTTTAACAATTCAATAGGCCAGATTGAAAAGTAAATTAGGAGTGGAGTTGAAAAAATAATCACAATTTATTTTATATTTTAACATTGGCGCATCCAAATTATCTTTTCATTTCCTCATATCTCAGAGTAAGGAGAAAGATAAAGGAAACTAAAACTTCATGAGAAAGATACAATAAAATATAAATTTCATACAGATACAACAAAACACAAATTTTTAACAAAACACAAATTTTATATATAAAAGGATGTTTATACAATAATAATAAACAAACTACACTTATCTGAAACTATTTCTGAAAGCAAATCCCTTGTAATCTCTTTTAAGAAAAGTATGAAGAAGAAATCTCTCACTTCTCTCCCTCTCCAACACTCTTAGAGAAGAATTCAAGAAGAACTCTTAGAGAAGAATTCACACTTAAACTCATCATAAAAACTCAAAATTATAAAGAAAATAAATCACTAATGGTGTGGAATGGCGTGAAAGGAAGTAAAGTGGCACGAAAGAGGGGCGAAGAAAAACCAGGAGCAAGCAGAGGAGTGCGAATAGAGCCTTTTCTGATAAATTTCAGCTCTAAATAGAGCCTAAGGTTGGTTTTCCAATAGGTTCATCCAAAAACTTTTCAAAAAGCATCCAAATTTGTTGAATCTTCTAGAAATAGATTTTGCACCGAAATTGGTGTCGTCGGCACCAGTGGCCCATGAATTAATTTCGTGCTTTCTATCAAATGGCGCTGTCGGAGCTGCTACTGGCGCCGTCCGTGCTGAGTATATTCTGGCCTCAGTTCTGTAGGTCTGTGCTGTCGGCGTTCATCCTGGCACTGTCGGCGCTGAGTATTTCCTCAAAAACGCCATTTTGACTCCAAATTCCGTCATTTTTGCTTCAACTCCTAAAAATCAATAACCTGAAATAAAACATGAAAAATACCTTCCTTTAAAGCGCAATATCACCAAAAAAATGAGTATAAAATATAGGTCTAAATATGCATATATTTTTGGTGTATCACTCCTGGATTAATGCTTTTTTTTAATTCTTTTTTTAAGTTTTAAATCTTTTTTTATTCTGATCATCATCCTATTATTGCGAATTTTAGTAACTCTACTAAACATAATTGTAGATTTATGTATAACAACTTCCTTAGTTCTTGTCATGAGTTTTATGACATTGTTTCTAAGGCTCGGCTCATTCATGTTCAAGGTGATCATATTTTTCTTCATGTAATAAATATTCTTAAGAATTTTGAGATCACATTGAGAAATGAGAATGAAAACTGATCTAACTTTCTTCAAAAGCACATTGTCAATTTGAAAGATAAAAAGAATTTGGTAGTGAATCAACTTGAATATGACCCTCTTTGCAAAAATCTTCTACAACAAGCTTCAATTCTCAAAAAAGTATTATTAATGCTAATATTTGTGATTATAAAAGGGCTAAGAAAAGAGCTAATTACTCTTGGCTTAATTTCTTAAATGTCTTTGACTAATATAATTATTATGCCAACAATAAAGCAAGATAACAAACTCCCTTCACACAAACTGTCAAAATATAACAATCACATCCAAACTGTTGAGATAAATTAGGTTCTCATAGTTGTTCCGAGAACCTTTCTCCAACTCTCTCTCTCTCTCTCTCTCTCTCTCTCTCTCTATGTATGTATATATATATATATACCATGATTCATAGAATATAATGAAATATAATTTATGTTATATGTCTTCATTAGGTTGTTCCTTCATGGTATCAGAGTAGGAGACCAAGTGAATTTGAGCGACCCTTGGGACCTTCTTCTCCAAGTAACGCTTAGCTTCACAGATTGCTGCAATATCAAAGAAATTAGATCATTATGGGATGAATTATTCTTCAACACCTCCTATGATGGAAGAAAATTCATCTGAGCAATTTTGGATGTTCAGCATTCATATGAAACCTTAAATGCTATTAATAGTCCGAACAACCCATATTCGAACTATTATAACCCAGGTTGGAAGAAGCATCCAAATTTTAATTGGAATAACAATTCTTCTACAAATCAATAATGGGCAAACAACTCAGAAAACCCATTAGGACATTCATCCAACCAAGGAAATATTAACTATAGACCTTGTTATCCTCAAGGATTTAATAGTAACACTCAAATTAAGGAGGAAGATATATATGGAAGAGCTGATATTAAACATGGGTCAACAATTACAAAATCAATGAAATCAATTATAGATTCAAGGAAATCAATTACAACATCAAGGAACTACTATTAAGAATATTGAGAACCAATTAGGGCATATCGCTACTGCGCTTAGTAACCGAACATTAGGAACTTTTCCAAGTACTATGGAACCAAATCCTAAAGA
>NW_018232759.1:0-328 GCF_001263595.1 Phalaenopsis equestris | reverse complement strand
TAATATATTTTAAATTTGAATTAATTTAATTTAATCGTCAAAATAATTTTTAAAAATGAAAATATGAAAATATCTTTCTCAATTTTTGCTTTTTATTCCAACTAATTGTACCTAAAAATAAAAAAAAAAAAAGAAATTACGGAACTCTATAACTCTGGACCAATTAAATTAATAAATAAATAGAGACATAGCTCACAATTCTTATGTATTTACATATCTAATACCTCAACTTTGACATCAAATTAAAAATACATTGATTTGAAAAAATGAAATAAATCTTTTTATGCATAAAATGTCGCATATAAGTTAAAATTGAAGGTTAGGTGTT
>NW_018232758.1:0-976 GCF_001263595.1 Phalaenopsis equestris | reverse complement strand
CCTGCAGACCTGCAATATCGATCAGATAAGGAAGTTTGAGAAGTTCTTTCCATGCGTTTTACATGAGATAAGACAAAAAAAATGAAGGGGATTTTACCTGCATACCACACTAATATTTATATATTTACATATCTAACATACTTTCATGTTTACATGCATACGACTCAAATTTTTAACATCGCATAAGAAATACCGCTATTTTTAACTTTTAAAAGGGAAATACATCTTTTCATGCATAGGTATGTAGCATAGAAGTGTTATAAATGTAATATCAAATTTTGAGGGGTTAGATATGAAAATACATGAGAATTAATACCCTTTGCTAAAAAGTTGATGAGAAATAGAAAAAGTTGTCATAAGATTCATCAAATCATTGTCTTAGTCATTATTATTAATATTATAACGAAAGATTTACATACATTGTATTTACCTATCTGACGCCAATACATCAATTTCTACGTAAATGCTTTCTTACCTATGCATGAAAAGGTTTATTTTACTTTCTAACACTTAAAATAGTGTTATTTTTTATGTGATATGAAAGATTTGGGTGGTGTAAATAAAAAAAAAGTGAAGTTTAGGAGTTACATATGTACATATATGAATTGAGTGGTATCTAAGTAAATTGCCCTATAAAATACTGTGGAATTAGTTGAAGTTCCTTTGACATTTAGGGTCTGTTTGGGGTGACTGCAGCTTTTTAAAAATATGATTGTAAGATTGTGGTGAAGAAAACAACTTCCTTGAAAGCTATGATGAGAATTATCATTATACATTTTTTCCAAATATCAGAGAGCAACTTTCTTACAATCAATACAGTTTAACATGTAGGGTTGAGAAAACAACTTCTTATCACAGAAATTTCTAGAAAATAATAATAAAACAATTCTACAAATAGAATTGTGGTGACAATCTGATATACAAAGCAACAAAAAATTATCCCAAATAGACCCTAAAAGAACTCATATTGTGAAAA
>NW_018232757.1:0-378 GCF_001263595.1 Phalaenopsis equestris | reverse complement strand
ATTTAAATCAAACTTATAGAATTTCTGAATTAAAATTTTACTGCGGTAAATCATAATTTTTACATAGTACTAAAATTACTTGAGGACAAGTAATAGTTAAGTTTGGGGGATTTTGACCAAAGGAAAATATGTTGAGATTTTCATACCTATTTTATACTGTTTTTAATGATATTGCACTTTAAAGGAAGGTATTTTTCATTTTTTGTTGCAGGAATGATGAATTAGGGTCATTCGATCAAAAAGATATGAAAAGGAGCGAATTTGGAGCGAAAGGGACCAAAATGTGAAGACTTGAACTAGGCCACCGACGAAGAGTTTTCCCCGAGACTACAAGACAAAATCTTCAGAAGCCCACCGACGGCGCCCTCGAGGCTAACG
>NW_018232756.1:0-274 GCF_001263595.1 Phalaenopsis equestris | reverse complement strand
CTAACATTAAATATTATCATTAATGCACAAACTACGTCCTTAAAATCCCTATAAAATGTATTAAGTCGTTCAATTTAAAGATTATGTTGCTTGAGATAGAATGTGGTGGTAACAATTGCTAGTAAGAGTAATCTCTAGAGTCTATATGGATTCTAAAATTAGTATCATGAATGAACTTCCCAAGAGTAAGAATAATTTCTTTAGGATCAGAAGAGACCTTTAAGAATAATTTCTTTAGGATCAGAAGAGACCTTTCAACCTTTTGACAATTAGA
>NW_018232755.1:0-793 GCF_001263595.1 Phalaenopsis equestris | reverse complement strand
GGATATAGTTAATTATAAAGCAATTCTTATTAATATTTGATGTCGACCAACTATGAATATGGATGGCCATCATCGATAAATATTATGTACATTTAATTAGTTACCGTTGGTCATGAACAACATCAATTCTTATCATAACCATCACTTTATATCGGCCATCAACTAGCACAATCATTTATCTTTTTTATTATCCATAGTTTGATGGCAACATAGTATGGTGCTCATATTATTTTTCACTAGATCTCTCATTTTATCATAATAACAACCAAGTTGATCAATCATTATTATCTAACTTTTGTTAGCCTTTAATAAATGCTTTCTGAAACCTTTCAATGGATAATGCCTAATATTTATGAATTAATAAGGCTGGACTCCTATCTTACCAAACTTCTATATGTTATATGACCTATTAGAAGAACAACTAAGTTGATTATCTATTCTTACATGACTTTTAATATTCTAATCAACCATCATTTAACACTTATGATCACAATTTTTTTATTATATTCTCAATTTTTTTATTCTTCTCTCTAATTAAGAGAATGACTAGGCTAACTAACCACCATCTATTAATCTCAAATGTTCCTCATTTATTATTAATTGATGCATATTATGACCTTACATGATGTATTTTAACTGTAAATGTCCAGAGTGTATCTCCTAGATCATCTCCCAGATCATATAATCCATCTTATCTTAGGTGAAAAACTAAGATCACTACCTACCATCATTTGATTCATGATGTATTGCATCAATCACTAATTAATATTTGTTAATGACTAACGTATAACAT
>NW_018232754.1:0-1140 GCF_001263595.1 Phalaenopsis equestris | reverse complement strand
AGGTGGTTCCATGGGGTTTAACCTGGTCAATAAGGGCCCAAATTTGGTTGTGGTGGTTTTGCCTTGAACAATTTGGCTAGATTGGGTCAACTTTTGGTGAAGGGCTCCATGTAGGTCAATTTGGTTAAAGCTTGGGTTTCAGCTAGGCTAGCCATGACCTTGAGCCCCATTGATTGATCAACATTGTGTAGATGATGGTAATAAAGATTTTTGGTGAAGGATTGAAGTAATTTTGAGTTCAATTGGAAGCTCAATTTCAAGGATTTTGAGATTTTGGTCAATTTGGGCATGTTGGAATAGACTTGGGCTTAGGTTGAACTAGGCTTGGAATTTGGCTCAATTTAATGGTCCAAATAATCAAGGGAGATGTTATGAAGATTTTTCATGAAGGAATTGAGTGGAAATTTTTAGGCTAAGGAAATAATTTAGGGAAAAATTGGGGATTTTTGGATTTGGGTTGAAATTAAATGAAATTGAGGCCTCAAAAAGGCCAATTAAAGGTCAAGTTTGATGTGTAGGAATGTTATGAAGAGTTTAGAATTCAAATTGAGGCCAATTGAGTAGGCTATAGAGTTCAATATTCCCATGATGATATTTGTTGTGCTAGTTAGAACTTTCCTTAGTTCAAGTTTATTCCAGCAGGTTTAGTTTAGATTTACTTTCTGGTGCATATTGTTTTATTCTAATGAATATTTGTAGATTTTTTTGACAGACATTTGTGATAGATGAAATTTCTGAACTGTTTTTCTTCCTCCTTATATTTTTTGTACTTAATGCTATACATATTAAAAATCAAGTTTGGGGGGAAGAAAAATATTTAAAAACCTAACTTTATTTGTTCTCAGTAGTCTGTATTTAAATTGATATAATTTTAAAATGACTTGTAGTATGTGGTTTTATCTTTAGGATGCTATAATTTCTATTTTTAGAAAAGTAATAAGAAAATTTAGTAGAAACATTAGCAAAAAGGATGAAACTAAAGTTAAGATGTTTAGTAAGAAATAGTAGGGAAATGATTTTACTATTTATAGTAGGAAAAATTGAATTTTTGAAAAATTAAGGTCGAGTTCCACATTGTAGACACTACAATAGATAATCCCTTATTAGTTGAAACCCCTAATTGTTTAGAGATCTTAATAA
>NW_018232753.1:0-2175 GCF_001263595.1 Phalaenopsis equestris | reverse complement strand
TAAGTGGTAAGAAAACGACATCATCTTTATCGGGATTGATGAAAATCAATCATACTCTTGTCTTATCAGATATAGTTCTTTCTTTGTCCTTGTCTTTACGAGCAGATGAAGCTCCATCGAAGTATAATTCCCATCGTTGAGTTTTAGAACTTTCAAGTTCCAAAATTTGCTTATCGAGTAAATCATCGTTAAGTGGAAACCTAGTCGGTATGGGGTGTACCGCTAAAAAGTCAACCAAAATTTGTCCTTCGACGACGCGTAACAGTACAAATGTAATATCATATTAAAGTAATATCATTGCCCATCTTACTAATCTTCTAGAAGGTGTTGGTCGAGTCATTGGGTACTGTAAAGGGTTAACCCTTAAGATAAGAATTATCTTATGAGATAACATGTAATGTCTTAACTTTTGAACTACGAAGATCAAAGCTAAGCAATGCTTCTTAGTTACAGGATATTTTATTTTAGTTGGGACCAAGTAGTGACTTAAGTACTATAATGCAATTTCGTTACCCTCGTTGTTAATTTAGACTAGCAAGGCTCCGAGGGAGTTATCTAATACTGCAATGTAGAGGATTAGAGGTCTTCCCAAAATAGGGACCGCTAAAACAGAAGTTGTTGTCAAATATTGTTTGATATTTTCAAAGGCGTGTTGACATTTGTCATCCCACACAAATCTGACGTCTTTTCTGGTTAAGACAGTGAGAGGTTGACACCTACCTGATAGATTGAAAATAAAATGTGTTAAATATGTTAATTTTCCCTTGAAAGATCATAATTGGGTCAGATTTTTCAGAGGAGGATGTTTAAAATGGCTTCAATTTTTACGGGGTCAATTTCAATCTCACAATCTCGAATCACAAATCCTAAAAACTTCCCTGAGGTGACACAAAAAACATACTTTAGGGGATTTATTTTAAGATAAAATTGTTGTAATTGTTCGAAGACGGTTCTCAAATCGTTCACATGGTCATCCTTTTGTTTACTATTAAAGACTAAGTCATCCACGTAGCACTCGACCTAATTATGGGTAAGTTCACCAAAAATTCGTGTCATAGCCCACTGGTACATGGCGCCAGCATTCTTTAGTTCTAATGATGTTACTTTATAGTAGTATATCCTACTGGGCGTTCTGAAAGTTGTATTCGATTAATCTTCTGGAGACATTTTGATTTGGTTGTAACCTGATGATCCATCCATAAATGAGAATATTGCATGTGTAGATGCAATATCTACCTTTAACTCTAGAATTGGTAGAGGAAATTCATCTTTTGGACAAGTCTTGTTTAGATCTCTAAAATCTACACAGATTTGGATCTGACCATTTTACTTTTTTATCTGCACTAAATTGGCCAGCCAGGTTGGGTATTTTTCCTCTCGGACAAAGCCGACATCAATAAATTTCTTAACCTCGGCAATGACTTGATGTTTGATTTCAATAGACATCCTTCTTGGAGCTTGTTTAACAGGGATTGCGATTTAGTTTATCCCGAGTTTATGAACTGAAACTTCTGGAGCGAGTTTTAGCATTTTGTCATAACTCCAAGCAAAGCACTTTTTGTATTCTCTTAACAGTTGAATTATTTCTTTCGCTTTGATTTTGTTAAGGAATGAACTAATAAAAGTTAGTTTTGGATCCTCTCTTATTCCCAAGTTTATTTCTTTCAGTTCATCCACTGTTGAATTAATTTATTCTTCAAATTCTGGTGGTGCATCTTCAATTGAAAAACCAAGTGTTTGGTCGGAATTAGACCCTTCTGTGACAACCAGGCAAAATTTTGTATCATCTAGAGATTCTAGCATACTAAATCCAATTCCTTCTTTAGAGTTAGGATTTTGTTTTCTATTATTCCATAATTGAAAATGATAAGTTTGATCTAATGACCATTGTTTAGGCATCAAACCATTTTGAATAAGTTTTTGAATATACAAAGAATAAAGTTCAACAGGGAGTTCCATTAAATTCAAGAGATTTTCATCTTCTAGTTTTACATTGGTCTCAAAACTAGAAGAAGCAAAACCAAGTTGAAACTTGATAGGATTTCTATCTTCACCATGTACTTCTTTGACCCCTAAACTTTTAATTTTAGATGGAGAGATTGGAGTTAAGGTCACAACATGTACATAGTGATTAATTTGCTCATACATTGTCGGCACTATTTTTGGTGTGGGGTT
>NW_018232752.1:0-397 GCF_001263595.1 Phalaenopsis equestris | reverse complement strand
AGTGAGAGAGTGTGTGGGTGAGAGTAAGTGAGATAAAAAGGGAAGGAGGGAGGAAGTGAGAGAATGAGAGGGAAAAAGAGAGTGGGGAAAGAGAGAAGAAAGAGAGGTAATTAGGGAAAGTTAGAGAAACAAATAAGGAGGATAAGAGAAAGAAAGTAAGAGAGAAATGAGAGAGGGAGAGTATAAAGATAGTGATAAAAGAGAGAGGAAGCTGGAGATTGAAAAGGGTCAAAGAAAAAGAATGAGGGAAAGATGGGGATAGGGAGAGTAAAAGTGAAAGAGTAATAGTGAGAGAGAGAGTGGGAGGAAGCAAGAGACAAGAGATTTTGAAAGGAATAAGAATCGAGAGAGAGAGAGAGGGAGGTAAATAGGTAGAGACAGGAGAGAGATGAGAGAG
>NW_018232751.1:0-4307 GCF_001263595.1 Phalaenopsis equestris | reverse complement strand
GGAGTGTGTTCAGGGGGAGGTCTGGCTGTTCTCTTTTTTTGGGTGCTATTTTTTTCGGGTGCTTCTTTCTTTTCCTCCTTTACTTTGGAAGTTTGTTTCCACCTCTCCCTTCCAAGGAATTGGTGGGTTTTACTGTTCCATTGGAGTTTTTCTGGTTTCAGCCCTTCTTCCTCTCTTATTTGGTTTTGTCTGGTTTCACTTAGCTTTCTCTTGCTCTTGTGGTGGTTTCCCTCCCCTTTCTGGTGTTGTACTCTGCTGGTTTGAGGTTTGCTGAGTGGTTAGACCTGCACTGACCGGTTTTGGTCCTTTTAACCTTTTCTTTGGTTTACTGGCTTTGTGGCTTTTGGTCTTTGTTTCTTGGGAGTATGGCTACTCCTATCGATTTGGAAACAGATGTTCAATGGGCAAAGGTTACCTATGCAGGAGTGGTTGGCAAATCAACTGCTTCCCTCAATGATCCTGAACATTTAGTCTTCCCACAAAAGTTTCATGACACTGCACCAGGAAAGGGTAACAACCCTTGCATTCTTTCATTAGGTGCTAAGGAAGGGGAACCTACTGTTTACTTCTCACCTCAAGAAATTAATAATCTAAATGACCAAGTAAAATTTACCTTGGTGGGGAAATTTCTTCTTGGCCACCCCAAAATGGAATTAGTTAGAAACTACTTTGATTCCTTGAAATTTAATGGTGATTGGCAAATTGGAATTCTAGATGGAAGACACCTACTTATACAACTCTCAGAGGAGGAAGACTATGCTAGACTCTTTGCAAAACAAGCTATTCAAATGGGAGGCACCACAATGAAAATCCTGAAATGGTACCCTGATTTTGACCCTAGTAAGGAACCTCCTATAGTTCCACTATGGTTTAAATTACTTGGCCTCCCAATCCAGTACTTTAATCTCAATGCTTTATTTAATATTGCATGTGCAATATGGAGACCTATGAAGGTGGATGCTCCTACATACAATAAATCTAGACCTGCCCTAGCTAGAATTCTCATTAAGAGAGATGTTAATCTCCCTGAAATCAACAGGATTTGGATTGGTAATGACACAGAGGGATTCTGGCAAACAGTGAGGTTAGAGCAGAAACCATTCTACTGTCATCACTGTAAGATGTTTGGACACACCAAGGATAGATGTTTCAGGCTTCACCCTCCCCCAAAGAAGATTGAGGTAACTCAGGGAAGGTATACTCAGCCTATTCCCCCAGAAGCTTCAGTTGGTGTGGAACCCCCTCCAACTAGAAATTTGAAGGACATGTTGGATACACCCAAAAGCTCTACTACTCCTTTTGGCTCCACATATCCCACAAATACTTCCCCTAGAATTTTCAGGGAGGAGGTGAACTAGATAAATATTCAAACACCCCTATCTGTCCCTTTAGATGAGGTGGTGCAACCCAAGGAGACCAACTAGAGCTCAGATGAAACACCTATTGGAATAAGAATGGCAAAAGCAAAAATCCAAAGAGAAGAAGAAGGTTCAGTAAGAAGGTTCAGTCTGAAGTACAAAAATTAAGAGAGGGTAATATTGGGTTCACAAAAACTTTAAAAATGGGGGGTCCTTCTAGAGGAAGGATTAGATCAAGATCTCAGCCTTCCCCCCATAATAATCCCCCCCATGATTAATATGCTTTGTTAGAATATCAGGGGCATAGCCCATCCTCAGTTTTTAAAAAGACTGATTTATTTCAATAAAAAATACAATTTGTGGTGCTTTGCTATACTTGAACCTTTGGTTCAACATAACTCTCAGAGAATTATCCAAAGATTCCCTGGTTTTTCTCATTATGCTAACAAAAATAACAAATTTTGGTTCTTTTGTAGGAAAGAAATTCTGTGGAGCATTATTATGGACCATCATCGGTTCATACATCTTTCACTGTTTGTACAAGGACATCTGGAGTATGTTACTTTTGTCTATGCTGGCAGTCTGAAGGCTGACAGACAGGAACTATGGGAAGGCTTACATCTCATCCATCTCATCGAAAAAAAGAACATTTTTTTTGGGGGGGGGGGGGGGGGGGGGATTTTAATTGCATCTCTAATGCAGCTGAGAAATCCGGAGGGAGACCTCCCAACCTGTCCAAACTGACCTATTTTAATGATCAAATACAACAGGCTGGTTTGTTTGACTTCGGATATCAGGGTCCTAAGTTCACTTGGAAGTGGGGCCTTCTATGGGAAAGACTGGACAGAATGTTAGTTAATTACCACTGGCAAAAACACTACCTCCATACTTTTGTTACCCACCTAACCCTCACTTGTTCTGACCACAGAACACTTCTCATTTCCATAACCTCCCCAGTTACCACCTCACCCCACCCTCCCTCTTCAATACCTGTGTAGCTTCTAACTGGATGGGAATTGAACACACTGACCCTCTTATCAAGCTAAGCCGTCTGCATTAGAAAACCAACAAAGCCTTGAGGAAGTGGGGTTGGGAAACTTTTGGAAATGTGTTTTCCAATGTCTTATCTGCTGAAAAAGAGGTTGAGAGACTTGAGGCTGCTGTTCAAAATAACTATGCCACTAAAACTGATTTACTGACTGCCGAGACTAATCTGAATAAAGTCATTGATATTCAGGATCTGATACTCAAAGAAAAAGCTTCTGTTATTAGCTTTACTGAAGGGAACAGAAACACTAAGTTTTACCATGCCTATATAAGTTACAAAAGGAAATGCAATACCATACATTCCATATATTCCAAGGATGGCAGATGGTTGAATGATAATGAACTTATAGCTAAGGATGTTGTTAAGTTTTACAGCTTCCTCCTGAACTCTTCTATTGATCTTACTACTAACTATGAAGAATACTTTGCAGATCTTGTTACACTGGTCAGCTTAATCTTACTGAACCCCTTCTGTTGAGGAAATTTGGGAAGCCTTGAACAGTATTGACAGCTGTAAGGCAGCTGTCCCTGATGAATTTACAGCTGACTTCTACAAAAAAGCATGGCACATCATCAAGGTAGAGGTTGTGGAGGCAATTAAGAGCTTCTTTAGAGGAGTCAACCACCCCAGCTACTTTAGTAACACATCCATTGTGCTAATCCCAAAAGGGGATTTGCAGAAAACCTTGGGTCACTACAGGCCTATAAGCCTTACTTCTATCATAAGCAAACTCATAAGCAAGATTATAGTGAGAAGACTGCAACCACACGTGGACAAAATTATCTGTCCTAACCAAATTGCCTTTATTAAAGGTAGGTCCATTAATCATAATGTGCTGTTGGCACAAGAACTCACCTTGGATCTTGATAAAATTAGTAGAGGGGGAAACCTCATTTACAAATTAGATATCAACAAATAGAGGGGGTAACCTCATTTACAAATTAGATATCAACAAGGCCTGCCATTGACTGGAACTTTATCTTGGGTATACTTGCAGTTAGAGGATTTTAGCCATAATTCAGAAATCTCATTCAAAGGTGGCTTATCAATAATAACCACTCCATCCTTATCAATGGCCAACTCCAGGGGGCTTTCACTGCTTCTAGAGGACTAAAGCAAGGTGACCCACTCTCTCCCACTATTTTTATTATTGCTATGGATTACTTTTCTAGAGTGCTTGACAAGAACATCCTCAACCATCAGTACTCCAGATTTCACCATAAATCCAATATAGCAATTTCCCATCTCATGTATGCTGATGACATTATGATATTCTCCAATGTTCAAAAGATTGCTGTGAAGAAAGTTTTTAAATGCATACAACAATTTCATAAACACTCTGGGATGAAATTCTGCCTTACTAAATGCCAACTTATATTTAATAAGAGGGCTTCTTCCAATATCAAGCATTGGATCTCCAACTACACTTGCTTCTCTACTGCTAGGGACCCTGTGAGACATCTGAGGGTTTAATTCATTAAGGGGAGATAAAAAATGACCCAATTTGATGAGGTTTTGCGAAACATTCAGAAAACTCTATCCAGCTGGTCTCACTCCTTCAGCTGGTCTCACTCCTTCGGTCTCACTCCTTCCTGTCTAATGGGGGAAGAATCACTCTCCTTTGAAGCATCTTGACTACCTTCCCCTCTTATATCCTTCAAACCAACTACCTCAAGAAAAGCATCCAAATCCAGTTGGAGAGAGCAATTAATAGATTTTTATGGGCTTAATAGATTTTGATGGGCTAGTCAAAGAAAGCAGTTACACTGGGCTTCATGGCAGAAGGTAACCAAACCAATTTCAAATTTCTGTTGGTGGGCTGGGGTTCAAGGGGCTCCAACAAGTAGTACACATTAATTTCTATAAGATGTTGTTGGCATCAATTTTTGATGTCACGAGTG
>NW_018232750.1:0-2460 GCF_001263595.1 Phalaenopsis equestris | reverse complement strand
ACTCACTTAACAATGAGTACCAAAAGTGCTAAAAAGTAAAAAACAAAACTATTAAACTTACAATTAATATAATGATGATATTATTTTTAATCAAAAATGTCAAATCCTCGTATTCATCAATGTCAAGGCCACAAGTATAAAGCATATCGAATTACCAAATCCTCATATTCATCAATGACAAAGCCAAATCCTCATTTTTTTTTTTATACTCAAATTATATTAGTGTTATAATATTAAGTAGTGTTTTACTATAACTTTATACAACATATATAAAACCAATCATAGGAATCCTAATCATTCAAATATATGCATTTAAAGCATTATGTATGTAGCCAGCTCTCTCAGATTAGACACTGCAGTGTGGCACCGACAAATAGAAGAAACTGTACATTTTGCTTTCAAACGTATCATATCAAAATTACCACATACAAATAATTTATTGTCACATTTTATTTGGTAAGCAACGGTAGAGTCATTTCTATGCAACAGAGCAAAAAACACACAAATAAGAAGAAACACCTTCAAACGATAACAAAAACTTGGAAGAAATGCAAGAGCTGTAAGAACAGAGTGAAAAGGATCAGATTTCGGAATGGAGATCGTTGGAGAAGAGAATCAAACCTAGCAGGGAAGAGAAGCTTACTGCGATGCTCCCAACCCTCGAGAAGAGAAGCTTACTTCAAGCTCGCTGAAGATGGACTTATTAATCGGTACAATCATAAGCGATAAGTGTCGTAGATCTGACCTTTGATCGCCATGAGAAGGGGTTTCTTAGGATCGGATCCATCGTAAGCGATAAGCTCCTCCTCTGTTCCCTGGCCGAGCTGAACTGGCGCCGGAAGCGGCTCCACCAGCTCAACCTCCACCTCCCGCTTCCTCGCAATGGACGTCGGCTCAAAGTAGGCGGAGACCACGTCAAGAAGGTCGCCGAAGATAGCCCCGTGTAGGACTTGATCGCTTGCTCGAGCGTCGCCCACACCTCCTTCACTTCCATTGCTTCTCTGCGTCTTCTTTGTTCCGCGAAACTTATCCACCACAGCTCCAAAAACGCGGCAACAAACGAAAAAAAACAGAAGCAGCTTGGTACTGCGCTGCTGGAAAAAATCGCCCACAAAATAGGCCTAAGAGCCATCCAGACCAGAGCTCTGATTTCAATATACCGACTCAACAAAACAGATCCAATTATACAAATTTGGTTCAATAAGAGACAAATCAAGTTCAGATCAAGTCATTAAATCATTTTTAGAAGCATTTCAAGGATATTTAAAAGGTTAAACGGATGTTGAATATGACGAGTTTATGGTTGAATCGAGAGTCTCGATAAGACGACTTCAACGAGCTCAAGATCGCTCAATTCCAATATTGTCAAATCACTCAAATTCCCATCAAACACCATCATATCGACAAAATCTCTCCGGGATTCTAAAGAGTCCTACCCCTCCTTGAAAAAAGAAGAGAGCTTGAAGCCTAAAGAGAGGGCTTGAAGCCTAAAGAGAGGACTTGAAGCTTGGAGAACGAACTAAAGTTCAACATCACCTCGTTGTCGCTCACCTCCGACCATCATTGGTCGCCTCCCACTTCTTATGACAAGCTGATTCGCACACCAACGTCGTAACACTAGAGAATTTATAACTCTTTTTTGCTTGTGTGACAAAGGTTATAAGTGTAATCAACAATTTCTAGTAGATCTTGTCAACTGAGTAGGACTTCATGATTTTTTACCTTTCCAAATTTTTCACTTAAAAGTTCTAGTCTCTCCACTTTTTGTTTTCTTTGATAAGAGCATGTACAACGCTAAAAAATACAATAATATTATTAATAAAAATTTATAGAAAATATATAAATAAAATAAATTTAAAAAAAAGTAATATATATAAAAAATCAAAATTTAAAAGAAAAAACGGGACATTGACGTACATAGCACACAATTTATGTATTTTCATATCTGACACCAAAACATTCATAATTACATAACACTAAATCTTCAATATTACAGAAAAAAAAAAAAAAACCATTACCTCATTTAAAAGTGAACACACATTTTCATACATTTAAAACACCAAAATGCCATATCAATAAATATGAAAGTTTAAATGTAAGATATATAAATACATAAGAATTGTCTGCTAGGTACGTAACTTTCAACAATAACAACAACACAGCCTTAATCCCACTACGTGGGGTCGACTATATGAATCTGTTTTATTCATTTGCTACGTATGTAACTTTCCCACAATTAAAATTTAAATAAAAAAAAGATCAATTCCATATAGACCACTCAAAAATATTAATATTTATAAATTAACCACTAATTAGATTTTTGAACTACCGAACCAATATATTTACATGTGTTCCAATCAAACTATTAAGAATTTGATAAAAGTAAAAATAGTTGTTGAAAATTAGGTGAAACCTATTTAATCGCTGAGCGACAAAAGAACATTAAATAAGAAAACAACC
>NW_018232749.1:0-852 GCF_001263595.1 Phalaenopsis equestris | reverse complement strand
ATTCCTGAACTTATATTTATGGATTACATCTTTTAATAGTAGTGTTCCGGTTCCCATGAAGTTCTTATCTTTTGGATATTCTAAGTGACTTAATATTGCAACATATAGTCATTATTGAAATAAATAGATGACTATAACTCCTAAACTTGATGGCTAGATAATCTTGTGGCTACAGAGTTAATTCAATTACTTGAATTTTTTTGAAAAATCTCATTATGACATTTATTTAAATCAAACTTATAGTATTTATGAATTAAAACTTTACTATAGTAGATCATAACTTTTATGTAGTACCAAAATTACTTGAGGACAAGTAATAGTTAAGTTTGGGGGATTTTTACCAAAGGAAAATATGTTGAGATTTTTATACCTATTTTATACTGTTTTTGATGTTATTGCACTTTAAAGAAAATGTTTTGTTGCAGGAATGATGAATTAGGGTCATTGGAGCAAAAAGATGCAAAAATGAGCGAATTTGGAGCAAAAAGGACCAAAATGTGGAGAATTTAACTAGGCTGTCGACGACACCCTCAACCCCACCAACGGTGAGTTTTTCCCGAGACTACAGGACAAAATTCTTCAGAAGCCCGCCGACG
Source organism: Phalaenopsis equestris (assembly GCF_001263595.1). Lineage (NCBI taxonomy): Eukaryota > Viridiplantae > Streptophyta > Magnoliopsida > Asparagales > Orchidaceae > Phalaenopsis > Phalaenopsis equestris. The sequence goes on along the minus strand of NW_018232749.1, from coordinate 256 downwards.
GCGCCCTCGAGGCCGTTGACGGTGAGATCGGCGGTTATGTCCAGATAGGCATTGGATGAGGACAAATTTTGGAGGGATGCTTAGGCAATTCTTGGGAAAACTCATCTAGTTCCTTAAAGAGAAGACTTTGGCCGAATATAGAAAAGGGGGGAGGCTCAAAATTGAAGTGTAAAAAAGTGTAGAGAGTTTAAATTGTGAGGAATTCTTCGAGAGATTGCAATAGTGGATGGAAAGTGAGAGATTTCTTCCTCCTTGT
>NW_018232748.1:0-1069 GCF_001263595.1 Phalaenopsis equestris | reverse complement strand
ATTCAGTAAACAAGCATAGGATTAGTCAATGTTCTTTATGCCTGGACCAAAGGGTAAAGAATAGGATTACTCCTGTTTGGCACATACAGCTTCTCATTCCTTTACAATATTTGGTTTATTGCTTAAGAATACTAGTTTTTATTATCTCAAAATTCTCCAAACCAATTCCTCCAGAAAGGTGTCTCTTTAGAATTGATATTTGCATTTAGTTATAGTTACTATATTTACATTTAACACTTGCATTTAGGAGTAGTTGCTAGATAAAACATCATTTTAATCGACATTCCAAACTAAGGACTAATTGTAGTAGACTAGAAGTTGACTAAGAACCTCTTATCGCGCTTCCCTGTTGGATCAATAAACGAGACTCCACTAGAGCCCTGTATTACTTGAGCGAAACGTATACTTGCGTTTGAAATTGTGACTTTACAAAATCATTATAAATATATAAATCTAGGTTCATAAATTCTTGCATATAAAAGTTGCATCATGTTTTTGGCGTCATTGCCGGGGGTTTAAATCTTCTAGTAATGGTGTCAAATTCTTGTATTTGTAGGCATATATAAAGTTGTTGTCATGTTCCTATGTGGAAATTTCAATCCAAAACTTCAATTACTAAAATGTTATAATCCCATATACATATATTTACACAATGGAATTGGATTTCTTCTATTTGGCATCAATACATTTCTTCATCCATCTCTTTTTTTCTTTGGAGATTTTTTCAAAGTATTTTGCCTATAGATGATATTCTTAAGACGAAAGACTTTAGACTTGTCTCTTATTGCTATATTTTTAGGAAGGAGGCTGAATGTTCTTCTCTTCTTTTTTTATTCTTGCCCTTTGCAAGAGAGGTGTGGGATATGTTGGGGTGTTATTTTGGCATTATTTGGCCCCTAATTTTGAGCTTGAAAAACATTATTGCTATTTAGAAAGAAACGGAGTATTCTCAAAGAAAATTATTTTATTTTCCTTTAATTTTGTTGTTGTTTATTTTGAAAGCTAGAACTAGCCACAAGTATGAAGCCTCTCACCACACTCCAACTACTATTGTCTCACTTATTGTGGC
>NW_018232747.1:0-699 GCF_001263595.1 Phalaenopsis equestris | reverse complement strand
ATGCCAAATTTGGATAGAAAGCCTAATAATTGCACATAAGCTTTAATGGATCAATTCTAATATGGAAGAAAATAGATAAAACCACTCAAAACATTGCTATTTACAAAATGAGCAAAAATGTTTTTTTTTAATTACCAAATTGATGCCTTTACATGTGTCACAATCAAACTATTGAGAATTTGATAATAGGGGTGTAAATAAGCGGAACATGAGCAAGCTCGTGTTCGACTCGTTAACCGTTCGTGTTTGACTAGTTTATATTTCGAACACAAAAATTTGTTCGTGTTTGGCTCGTTTGCTTTCCAAGCTGAACACAAATTGTTCGCGAACCAAAAAAGATATTTTGACAATCCTAGTGTGCATGCAACCATTAGGGGTGTCAACGAGCTGAGCTTGAGCAGTTCATACTTAGCTTGTTAAAAAATATCACAGTTTGAGTTTGGCTTGTTAATATATCGAGCTCAAAAAATTTATGTGTTTGGTTTGGTTTGCTTGCTTATTGAGCTAGACACGAGTTATTCACGAACAATGAGTTATTTTGATAACTCTAATCACACAACCGTAGGATGTTAACAGCATGGCGAGATTTAAATCTTCTTATTTATATTACTCTATACAAGTGATTACTTCAAACTCTTGAGATGAAACAACATATGTTAGGAAAGTTATCAAGCATCATTATCCAACCCATATCAAGAT
>NW_018232746.1:296-787 GCF_001263595.1 Phalaenopsis equestris | reverse complement strand
ATTACAAGAATTTGATGACGCTACTAGAAGATTTACAATCCGACAACAGTGTCAAAATCTTGACTGCGACTTTATATATATGTGTTTTATTTAATAAAGATGTATAGATATAATATTCAATAATGTCAAAGTCGAATTTGTCAATGCAAATATATGTATTGCTCAAGTAATATAGGGCTCTGATGGAGTCCTAGTTATCGATCCCACATGGAGAAATAAAATACTGCGGACTAAGGCTTAATAAAAAGTAATACTTCAACAATAAAGACAACGTTTTTATCTGTCACTAATAGACAATTGAAATAAGTAGATAATATGGATAACAAATAAATAACTAAAGATAGAAAGTTTAATTTGTGATATTCAATATATAAGAAAGCATCCTTCTCCTTGTCAAGATATTATAGTGAATGGATGAAATGAATTAGTTTAATTTATATTGTGCCAAATAGGAGCATACCTATTCTTTACCCTTTGGTCCAGGCATAAAG
>NW_018232746.1:0-245 GCF_001263595.1 Phalaenopsis equestris | reverse complement strand
TGTTCCAGCTCTCACTAAGGAGCTCCCACATTCCCCACACCTGAGGGCTAGCATCTACACATTAGCACCCAAACGATAGGACCGAATTGGGGATTTTGGTCTGTCACTCTAAAATCTCCAATTCTACTCCCGATAGTAATATTTCCCTATTTATTTGCACTCAACTTAGGCTTTGACCTGCCTGAATCTTGGATGTAATTTTTACATTAATTGTAAAACTCAACATAATTTAACAAATCAATTGG
>NW_018232745.1:3292-3582 GCF_001263595.1 Phalaenopsis equestris | reverse complement strand
CTTTTTTAAACTGGTTTTGGAGGCAGGTTAGTCTTCCTTTTTTTTCATTTCTTTCTTTTCAGTTCGGTTTCCTTGCTTCTTGCTTTGGTTTTAGGTGCCTATTTCCGATATATAAACGCGCATATATAGCGGTCGTTATATATGAACCATCTTGCAAGGTCGTAAGTTGAACAATTTTTTTTTTTTTTTGTTTTAGGCATTGATGATAAAGACATTCGGTGGTAGAGCAGAACAATATTTCATTCTACGATATCGGGAACTAATCCAGGGACCCGGTGAAATGGAGGATG